>NC_136901.1:95236365-95255962 GCF_949606895.1 Notothenia rossii
GTAAACAGAGATAAGAGTAAAGGAGCATGAAATAAAATACATATCATTAAAATAAATAATATTAAAATACTTTTGTTAACAGGAATCGTGGTAACATATATATATAAAAAAATGAATACAAAAATAAAAATTGTAATCTAATATAAATAATATATGAAACAATTATAAATACAAGGGGTAATATAAAGCAAACTAATGTTTAAATATAAAAGACATACATTTAAGAATGAATAAATGTGGAGATTTTATTTTCAGAGTCCAATAGAAGTGAAGCGTGATCCCAAAGAAAGGCAAAGAGGAAGCAACAGGAAGTGGTTTCCTCCTAAAGGTTACACTGTGAGGGTCCTAACAACATGGACCTGGAACCTGGACCTGGACCTGGACCTGGACCTGGATCTGGACCTGGACCTGAGTCCTCTAAGAGTGACCGCTCAATGGAGCCTCAATCTGCTGATGGGGGGTAAGACTCAAACTGACTAAAAGCCGTTTGATATAAAGTTATAGACTTTTATTGTCATTGTACAAAAATACAATGAGATTCAGAGTGCAGCCCTGCCCCAGTGTGCAATAACTAGACATACATAACAATACAAACACGGCAGTAGGACAGACAACATAAACAATCACACGGGGGAAAAGATTGTTAAAAATAGTGATGTAAAAATAAGTGCATTAAAAAAGTGTATATGTGTGAAGATGATTACGGTTATTGCATTACGTGTGGTGGTGAAGCAGCCTGACGGCCCAGGGGTACAAACAGATTTTTTGTCTGTTTGTCCGTGATTTGAAGCTCCTGTATCTCCTCCCATGAAGTCAGTTGTTGTCTGTGTTAAAGCTTCTGTGTAACCTTCAGGAAGTCCAAAGGTCAAAGGTTTGATTTGTCATATACACAGATACAGTGCAGTGTTTCCCCTAGGATGGAGTCATAGCAGCGGTGCTAAGGCACGTGGGCCCAGCATAATGTGAGCGCGGAGCGCGTGGAATATTTTTGTGTGTGCGCGTGCAAAGTGCGCCCCGCCAATTTGTTTCTATGTGTCAGCACAAGAAAGGCTCTTGAGGCCTAGTACCAGGGCCGGTTCTAGACAATTTGCTGCCCTAGGTGAGATTTTAGGCGACATTTTATTTGTAAAGAATAAATGACAAATCTCTACAAAAGACAAATACACTGCAAAAACAGAAACTTATTAACATAGGTAATAGATGTCAAAATGGCTTCAAATGTATTCAGTATTGTATGAACATGTTGGAATTGGGGGGTGGACGTCACATCCTCTAGGGGGGTATGGGGGAGCTACCAGCGCACCGCCCCCCAGATCTGGCGCCCTAGGCCAGAAATGGGCCCTGCCTAGTACATACAGTGGCGATGTCTCAACATTTAGCAAACACACACCTTTATTGAACATACAGTAACACAAATACTACAAATCCACATCACAAACAATCAAAAATGAAAAAGGGTCACCACTTATTATTATTTTAAGAAAAAAAAAAAAAGTAAAAAAAAAATATATATATATATTTTTATTTTTTTTATTTTTTTGGTACCTGGCTGGCGCCCCCTAGCAGCGGCGCTCATATTTCAGCAGCGGCGCTGCGCCGCCACTATTTGTATATAGGGGAAACACTGCAGTGAAGTAGTGCAATAGAAACAGGGTCACAGGTTCCTCCAACAATAACGCAGACTATTATATAGACATATATATATATATATATATATATATATATATATATACAGTATATATATATATATATATTTATATATATATATATATATATATAAAGCAGCCATGTCAGGTCCTCAGTGATGTGGACCCAGAGGAACCTGAAGATGCTGACTCTCTCCACCGTAGTCCCATTGATGGCGATGGGGGCGTTGTTGTCCTGGCACCAAGATGTCAGGGTTTCGACCTTCTCTCTGTTCGTCGTCTCGTTGCCGTCGGTGATCAGGCCGATGAAGGTCGTGTCGTCAGCAAACTTCACGATGGTGTTGGAGCTGTGTGTGGCCACACAGTCGTGAGTGAACAAGGAGTAGAGGAGAGGGCTGAGCACGCAGCCTTGAGGGGCTCCGGTGTTGAGGATCAGGGTGGAGGATGTGATGTTTCCCACCCGCACTGCCTGGGGTCTGCCCGTCAGGAAGTTCAGGATCAGACCGGAGTCTGCATGAACTCTCTGGCGTTATCCTTTAAAGACACATTCTTTACGTTAGCTTCACACTGCTGGTGCTGGAGTGCAGCTGAAGAGAGGCGAGGCGCTTCGTAGATAAACTTCACGTCTTTTGGATTTTCTCTGAAAAGCTGTCCTTCACATAGAGAGCAGTCCACCGGCTGATATAGGGAGCTCAGAAAGTCAGGAAGGTTTAAATGTTTAATGTTCTTTTCAATCTGTTCACACATCGGCAACACAAAGCGATCACTAGCATTACGTTGTTATATAAAGTGACTCTAAGAGATTTAACATATTTTCCATCAGTTTCTCTCCAGCTGGCAAAAGCATCTGTTTCTGCTTCAGGGTCCAGCAGCAGAGAGCAGACTCTCCCAGCTGTCTGTCCTTCAAGAGCGACAACTCAAAGGACGACGTCATAAACTTTAAAGAACGACCTCCATCTGCTGATCAGAGGTAAGTTGTAACTCACAGTAAGAGTCTGGTTATCGTTGAATAAAACTAGTCCGTATGAATTCTTGTCCAACTTATTTTCCAGCAGTTTTTCTCCAGCATGTTTTACGGCCACATAATCAGGAGAGAGGAAGTCGTTTTTTCTCAGCGAGAACTGAACCTGTTAAGCCTGAATATTGTTGTGTTTGTCCCCGCCGGCACGGAACTGTGTGTCAGGCATGGGCGTCGCCTGGGGTAGGCATCCGGGGGCTTTAGCTTTATAAAATAAAAACATACATTTTGTCCACCGAGATAATACAGGCACCTTACCCTCAAGAGATCCTCACGTGCTATGAGAATCTCCCACAATCCATTGCCGTAACAAAGCTAATGCAGGCACACGTTTGTGACACCAGATGGCGCAATTGTGTATGTGCGTGCGGGGAGTCTTGCAGTAGAAAATTCGACTGTAGCGCCGCCACTGTGGGCTAAGTCCCGAATGTTTCCAGGTCCAGGCGACGCCCCTGGTGCGGGCCCGGCGCCACGAGGGGGAAAAAAGGTTCAGTTGTATTCTTTGCCCCCTCACTTTGAGCATCATTCATCCATCAAAAAGTACAATAAATCTCACGATTATTAAATAACTTTAAATAATTTTTTTCCACAATACACGTTACTATGTTTAGATCAGATATGTGGGCAGGCAGTCAAGCGACGTGTAAAAAAGCCTCAACCCCAAGTGAGCTAGTCTTAATGTTAGCGTATGTGCTTAGCTGTAAACACAGTCGGATGGGTGACCAAAACGTCCCCGTTTCCGGGCAGAGTCCCCGTTTTCGGTGGCTGGTACCCGGTTGAAACTCCCGAAAATGTTCCCGTTTTTGAACGTGCGTTAAAAAAATAGAGCAAGGTGAAATCAAATGTTACATGTCAGTAAAAACAGAGTAACAGTGTTGTGCCTGTTTGTAGCATTAGCGTATTTCTTCTTCTTCTACTTCTTCTTCTACTTCTTCTTCTTCTTTTTTCTTTAATGGCGAATCGCTTCCAATTGGAGCATATATCGCCACCTACTGTTGATTTATTAAATGATCATATTAAATCCTTGTCCTCAGACCAGTGTTTTTGAGGAACTCGAAGATCAGCTTGTTTACTTCATTTCTTGATTTACTTTCGTATATTGACTTGAAATCCATGTTGTTTGACATCAACAAAAAATAAGACAGACAACTACAGATAGCACAACACATGATGGTTACTTGTTATTATTTAGGGCTGCCTGTATGGATCAAGTTTTTGCCAAAGCGAGCCCTTTTACTAGAATAATAATATGTTATGTATTATATCAACCATATTGGTACAATGAGCGACATCTCGTGACGGATTTTGGAACATTGATTTGATTTTCCTCATGGCAGTTAGACTCTAGAGACAAACCAGGAGACTCTACTTTTAATCTGTGTCTGTCCATTTGGTGTAGTGTTTGATCCAATATTACATTTGGTTTATATATCAGTCACTTTCTTATGAAATGACAGGTTTTAGGCCTTGGTCTGAACATTCAATCCTAAAAATAAAAAATCAACCGGATTAATGTCTTTAATCCTGACCTGACTAGACAACATACTCTCACTCCATAATCTTCTAGGAGCGACGCTTGGTCAGGGTCCCATGGCGTGCAGTTGTGACGCTCCTAGGCTCCTTCAGCTTCATAAAGGGACGCAAATAGCTTTCAACTGATTGCAATGTATTCCCATCTGCTGCGGGATTTGACGCTCATGGAAGCACGGCATTCGTTTGCGTCGGCTGCCCTTAAAAGGCAATGTGAGCGTCCATTCCCATTGGATAACGGAGAATTGTACACCCGGAAGTAAGTTTTCCCCTCCAGAATAACAATAAAGAAGCAAAGAGATTGTAGAGCAGTGAGAAGGAAAAAAGCTTGGTGTGTCAATTCATTACATTGCCAGTATTTTTCGTTGTTGTGAGAGAAAAAAAATCGCCCCCTCAGATTTTTTAACAACCCTCAGTCATTTCATCCTGGAGCCGGGCCTGCCCTGGTGTCAGGGCTTCTTAACATTTAACAACCTACTAATGTGTCATACCCACTTAACGGGAAGAAACTCAGCTAACTGACGATATGAACAATTTTTACCGAAACAAAACACAAGTCTAACGCCGGGCGTCTGAATTAGCACTAAGCGAAAGAGTGCTAACGCACTTAGCAAATAACTCACGGTAGCAATATTGTATATTCATCGGATCTGCACAAACAAGATATCATATCATATTGATTCCGATAGTATAAGTATCATCACTGTGCGACCAAAACTCACGGCAGCGAAAGCCAGGAAAGACAACACACAACTTGACTTTACGTCTTACCTTTGCTGTTTTCTGATCAAAAGTTGTGTTTCAGGGCATTTGAACGCAGACAAACGCTGCTGAAGGTTAATCCAATGTCTCTGTGTCACTTTGAAATGATTACTGATAATCCATCATAACCTTTATGGCAATAAACGTATTTTACAAATAGAGTGTAACAGAGCTTCCGGTTTTGGGCAAACTGCGTGCGCTTCACTCTCACTCCTCGATAGCAGGGCTCAACGCTAACTTTTTAAAGTGGTTGCCAGGCAACCAGGCATCAGCTTTTGGTTGCCAAAACTGAAAATACGGTTGCCATTTTTAGTCACCTTATATTTTAAATAATTAAGATACTATACAGTTATTCATCAACTTAATAATGAACATGTGACAAAAGAATGTTCAAATGCTTTACAATAAGTAATTAACACAATTATTTGAAACCTAAGTGGTAGGAAACTCGTCCACCCTCAATGGCTGGTATACTAAACACCAGTAGTGCAGCTGCTGTCATGTTCTTCACAGATCCCTCAAACATGAATTGAGCAAGTCACTAGTTTCTTGGTCATCCGTTGTCTCCCTTTCAAATGTGGGTTTGACCTTTGTGCTGACCCCCACCATAGATCCACTGGCCCTTCAGCATCGAAGTCTTGGATTGGCCAGACTAATACATTTGTAATGTTAAATAAATGAAAACCATTCACAGTTAAGAATTAGATATTAATTATTAATGCTGTAAATTACCTTTTATAAGTCCAACCATATTTAACATGTGTTACCTTTTTATAGAAGTGATTATATTTGTAGCCAATATTTTCCTATGGTAAAGTTTCGTTTAGCACTTTTATTTTGGTAGTAATAAGATCAAGACTCTTATTTTGAAGGAACTTTTACCGGAAGTGAATGCACAACGGAGCAGAATGAAATCAACCCATTGTAGTGCCGGTAAGAAGGAGTCGGAGTATTTAAGATGGATTTCCACTCTTTATTTTCCATCAAGCAATAGTGATATCAGACGTGTACTCAGTGATGAGAGTCAAGTTAGAGTGCCTTGCTAGCTCTAGCTTGGCAACCTATATCTCCGGTGTTACACTAAACAAGGTCCGTGTAGGAACTGTGACCCAAAAGTGAATCATGGTTAACTATAGTCACCACACAAGCCCCCCCAGAATTCACAGATAAACAAAGTCCGTGCAGCGGGGAGGAACAACACGCCGACCCCCTCTACTCCTGAGTATGGGGGCAGGCAAAACAACTCCTGAACGTGCGGTTCCCAGCAAAGTGGGAACCGGGACCACAGGACTCGAACCTGTAGCGGGAATCGAAGACGGGGGTCGACCCCGTCGTGGTGGACGGGCCAACACCACCGGCTGCTCCAAGTCCAAATGAGCAGCCTTCACCCGGTCCACCGAGACGGTCTCCGCCTTGCCACCCATGTCGACCACCAGGTGTTTGTCCCCCTGCTCCAAAACCCGGAAAGGCCCATCGTAAGGGGGCTGTAGGGGGCCCCTGTGCGCGTCGTGGCGGATGAAAACGTGCCCAGCCGAGCGTACCAGATGCGCTGAAAAGTCCTGTACGTGCGGCACCGGGTAGCGGTCAGGTGTAGTGGCATCGTTGAGTCGGCGGTAATCCCCGCACAGGCGGAAACCATCGTTCGGCTTGGGCATGACGTGCAGAGGAGAGGCCCAAGGGCTGTTGGCGTTTCATGGTTGCGAATTCCGCCCTCGCTACGGCTAGCTTAGAAGGGTTCAACCGTCGGGCCCTGGCGTAGACTGGAGGCCCCTCGGTGGTGACGTGGTGCTCCACGCCATGTTTGGTGGTGAGCGCGGAGAAAGTGGGCAGCGACAGATCAGGAAACTCAGCCAAAAGTCTGAGAAAAATGTCCTCCCCCGACAGCGAGCCCGACAGCCCGTCGTACGCTGCGCTGCTGAGTGAGCACACGAGAGAAGAAAACGTTAAGGCATCCACTAAACGGCCAACAGCCCATGAGCACACAAAAAATCCGCCCCAAGAAGAGGAAAAGAAATGTCCGCTGTTACAAACTCCCAGCTGAAACGCTGTCCACCGATGCACAAACACATAAGCCGTAATCCGTACGTGCGAATGGGCCCGCCGTTAGCCGTTGTTAGCCGTGGGCCGTGCCCGCCTCGAGTGATGTCTTCTCTCGACGCGGGAACCACACTCCGCTGCGCACCCGTGTCGCAGAGAAACAGGTTCCCTGAAACACTGTCTTTGACGAAAAGGAGCCTGCCCGTGCCGCCGACACTCAGAGCCACGACTGAGCGTCGGCACCCCCGTTTCCCGGAGGCTTGTAGCTGCATGGAGCGATGCACCTCTTTTCCATTGTCCCGAAACGTGCATGGTAGAAACACTCACCGGTATCCCTTCGCCGACTCGGCGCCGCTGTGTCCGGCCTCCGCCATGCTTTCTTGCCCGCCGAAGGGCCGCTGTGCGCCACAACCAACGTCTCCGCACCAGACTGTCGTGTAGCCAGGAAGAAACGGTCCGCTTCTCCGGCCAGCGCGCGGGGCTCCGTGATGGGTGTGTTGGCCAACGCCGTCTGGACCCGGGGAGGTAAGTGTTGAAGAAACATCTCCATGAACAAAATCTGGGTATCTTCCCCTCCTAGCAGGCTTAGCATCTTCTCCATCAACTGAGATGGCTTGCCATCTCCGAGGCCCTGAATGTTCATAATTTGGCGGGCTCTTTCTCTCGTCGATAAACCAAATGTCTTCAGGAGAAGAGCCTTGATAGCCTCGTATTTGCCGAGGCGTGGGGGTGCTGCGATGAAACCCACTAAGCTGGCTGAAGTAGAAACCCCCAGCGAAGCCACCACGTGGTAATATCTCAGCTCTTCGTCGTGGAGATGCTTGCAAGCGAAGTGAGCCTCCACGTGTGCAAACCATGCCTCCGCGGCATGCTCCCAAAACTCCGGCAGCTTAACGAAAACATCTCGTTCAGCCATGTTCAATTATTTTTTTTGGAAACTATCGCGAAAAATGCAGGGTCACCAGTGTAGTGCCGGTAAGAAGGAGGCGGAGTATTTAAGATGGATTTCCACTCTTTATTTTCCATCAAGCAATAGTGATATCAGACGTGTACTCAGTGATGAGAGTCAAGTTAGAGTGCCTTGCTAGCTCTAGCTTGGCAACCTATATCTCCGGTGTTACACTAGACAAGGTCTGTGGAGGAACTGTGACCCAAAAGTGAATTATGGTTAACTATAGTCACCACCCCACTCAAAATATTTCTTCTTAGAGTAAGGGAGAAATGGATTTAACTTCTGTATGACAGCTACCATGCTGGAGAAATAAGAAACTATAATTGTATGCAATCATTTGTGGCATTAATAATTAATATCTAATTCTTAACTGTGAATAGTTTTTTATTTATTTAACATTAGAGATGTGTTAGTCTGACCAAACTTGATGGCAACCTAAAATCCCTCTCTTTCCATATCTCAGACAGAAGATATTATTGGAGACAAAACAGCCAATCAGAATGGACCTTCTCGAGTTCTCCGATTTGGTTGGTTTTGTGGCACATTTGTAACACTGTGCCAACTTGGAGCCCGCAGGCAAACCTGAGCACGCACTGGGTGGAGAGGTTGAGCGAGGGAGAGAGAGCGTGTGCAGGAGTTTGTGACAGGGCTTGAGTCAATTTCTCTTCAAAATAGAATTGATGTGTTTTCAAAATCTATTTTTCTGTGGTCTAAAATGTTCAATTGGCGCTCAATAACATTTTCTATGCTCAAAATGTGTCATTGCTTGCTCAGGATAGAGGCACAAAAATAACACCATATGTTTCGCCTCCCAAGACTTTACCCATTTCCTCTTTGCTTTACGTTCGGGTTCATCTTGCTTTTTATCAGTTGAATCACTTTGAACATTCGTTTGAGATGTTGACGGGTTGGCCGAACTTTTTACCCCACAGCCAAATAACTTACTTTGCTTCGCCATTAATTGTAAAACAAACACACGGCGCACCGCGCATGCGAGTAAACGTGCATCGCTTTCTGGCTCCGTAATCACACCAACGCACGTGCAACTTAAGTATCAGGTTCCGACTGGTCACAACAATAATTAAATATCACTCTTAATACAACAAATAATTAACATGTATCTCTTTTGGGGTGCACATTTAGCTGTTTGCTGTCCTTATTTCTCTATGTTAGAAACTGGTTGCCACTGATGGAAACCAAAGGCCAAGAAGTGGTTGACATTTTTTCTGAATTGTTGCCAATGGCAACCTGGCAACCGTTACTGTCGGGCCCTGCCAATGGTAATATTTAGGTGGATTTAGGAATCCCCCCTCGATTCTATTGGCTCTAACGGTTCAAAACAGGATGTCAATCACCAAAATCGACCAATTGGTTCCAGAGATATGGCAAATAAACCCAAATGACCCCAAAGGTGTTTTTTTCTAAACCCCTCTAAAAAGGTCAAATGTCACTTCTTTTGCATCAATCTTGATACAAGCTTTTAGTCTACTATCCCATCATTCAAGGGTGGTTTTCACGATAAGTAATGTTTTTTTTTTGGACGGACACTATAGAGTGGCGAAGTCACGCCCATCTACTTCCGGTATTGAAGTCAATGGAGAGAGAAAGATTATCTCTCGATCCCGTTTGAATTGTGCCATGAATTACACATATGATGTTTGTCAATTTAAAAAATAATTTCCATTTCAAAAAAGTTTTTGTTTGTTTGTTTTAAGTTTGTCTTAAAACTGTTGAAATATAAGACTATGAAAAATACGCGACTATAAAGACTACAAATCCCAGAGTCCCGGTCCCGCATGCTGGCTCTCACGGAACCGACTAACTCCCCTTGTGTGTATGTACAGCTCTCAACGTGCCCAGACTTGGAGTGATTTTCACCTCTTTTAATACTTTCCGCCTCATTCTGAAGGAAAGAAGTGAAATGTGCCAACATGACGGCCGTCTTGGTGTGTGGGGCGAGAGGGAGATGTAGTTCATTGAGTGTAATTCAGCGTTTCACACAAACAAAAGTGTTACTTCACATTTTTATTTTTTAACTTGCAAAATTATCTTTTAAATTGACAAACATCATATGTGTAATTCGTGGCACAATTCAAACGGGATCGGAAGATAATCTTTCTCCCCATTGACTTCAATACATACTTTTTCAGAAATAAGGTCCATGGAGCTCCCCCGGAAAGGGAGGGACTTCGCCTCTCTATAATTTACATTTTTTTACTATCTTCAAATCTGAATTTACTTTAAAATAAAAACATCTATATTGATTCTGACTCATCTGCATTCAACTCACAGGTTTATCATTGCTTTGAGAAAAAATATTAATAATTTACCCCTTTTTAGAAGTGAAGATATAGTCATTTGTTCTGGGCATGTCATTTTCGAGCCTGAGACCTGAAAACAGGCTCAGGGTTAAACAGGTTAAGAGATTTAACATAATTTCCATCCGTTTTTGTCCAACTTGAATCTGTTTCTGTTTCAGGGTCCAGCAGCAGAGACCAGACTCTCCCAGCTGTCTGTCCTTCAAGAGCGACCGGTCGAAGGACGCCATCATAAACTTTAAAGGACAACCTCCATCTGCTGATCAGAGGTAAGCTGTAACTCATAGCAAGAGTTTGGTTATCATAGAATAAAACTAGTTCTTAAAGTCTCGCCCGACCCCTCCTCATGTCCAAAGTGTTTAGTTGTGAACGTCCACACTGGGAGGGGCAGTGAAACTCCATCTGAAAGCTCAGGCTGTTCAGAAGCTGTTCCACCATCTCACAAACACTTCTGATGGAGGAGACTGAGCCTTCATCAAAGTCACAACCAGCTCTACTGCCAGGTGAACCCTGACCCCTGCTGTGGTGCTGGAGGTGGAGCTGGGGGGGGGGTAACGGGGGCTGGTGTAAGAACTGTCCCTAGGTCTGTCCTCTTCCTGATGAACAGCTGTTAGCCAGCTGCAGAGTCCAGTCTCTATCCACACAGCCACGTTCCAGGAAGACCAGAATGAAGGATGGACAGAATCCTCTTCAACAGTAGCTGGAAATAAATATTCCTGTAGTGCAAAGTTCCCGCTGACGCACAGGACCACCAGCCTGTTTCCCTGTCCTCCTTTACCCTGAGTGTGTCTCTGTGTGGACAGACATCATGTGAGCTAATGCTTCATGGTTCCTCCACAGAGGGGACCAGGAGAGCTGGGAGGTTCCCGGTGGTCAGTCTGCCCAGCAGCATCAGACACAGCTGGACTCCATATTCACGGTGAGTACATGTACTACAGATACTTGAGCTCTCTTCTGTTCACAGTCATCTCCATGCTGCACTTTCAGAGAGTCAGTCTGTCCGGATCTGATGTTTGGATCCATGGTTTATAGTTTGTGTCCTTCATGTGATGTTCCAGCTGCTGGAGGACCACATCGTCACCTTTGTGAAGAGCGAGCTGAAGAAGATCCAGAAGGCTCTGAGTTCAGATTACCCAGAAGGCTTAGAGAGTCAGAGTGAGGATGAGGAGGTGTTGGAGGCTGAGGATGAAGAGCAGAGGAGCAGCAGAGAGGCCTTCCTGAACATCACACTGCACTTCCTGAGGAGCATGAAGCAGGAGGAGCTGGCTGACCGTCTGCACAGCAGTAAGAGGGTTTCTATAGAGAGTTAACACTCTGGATAAATGTCTCCTCTGCTGATGTCTCAAGAGACCAACATATATCCATACTTCATTCAGAGAACCAGAGTTACAGTGTGACCTCATGATCTTTGTTCTGTGTTCTTTCAGGAACCTTTGCTGGAGTCTGTCAGCGTAAACTTAAGTCCACCCTGAAGGAGAGGTTCCAGTGTGTGTTTGAGGGCATTGCTAAAGCAGGAAACCCAACCCTTCTGAACCAGATCTACACAGAGCTCTACATCACAGAGGGGGGGTCTGCAGAGGTCAATGCTGAACATGAGGTCAGACAGATTGAAACAGCATCCAGGAAACCAGACAGACCAGAAACAACCATCAGACAAGAAGACCTCTTTAAAGCCTCACCTGGAAGAGATGCACCAATCAGAGCAGTGATGACAAAGGGCGTGGCTGGCATTGGGAAAACAGTCTTAACACAGAAGTTCACTCTGGACTGGGCTGAAGGCAAAGCCAACCAGGACATCCAGTTCATATTTCCATTCACCTTCAGAGAGCTGAATGTGGTGAGAGAGAACAAGTACAGCTTGGTGGAACTTGTTCATCACTTCTTCTCTGAAACCAGAGACGCAGGAATCTGCAGGTTTGATCAGTTCCCGGTCGTGTTCATCTTTGACGGTCTGGATGAGAGTCGACTTCCTCTGGACTTCCTCAACACTGAGATCCTGACTGATGTCACAGAGTCCACCTCAGTGGATGTGCTGCTGACGAACCTCATCAGGGGGAAGCTGCTTCCCTCTGCTCGCCTCTGGATAACCACACGACCTGCAGCAGCCAATCAGATCCCTCCTGAGTGTGTGGACATGGTGACAGAGGTCCGAGGGTTCACTGACCCACAGAAGGAGGAGTACTTCAGGAAGAGGTTCAGAGATCAGGAGCAGGCCGGCACCATCATCTCCCACATCAAGACCTCACGAAGCCTCCACATCATGTGCCACATCCCAGTCTTCTGCTGGATCTCTGCTTCAGTTCTGGAGGAGGTGTTGGAAACCAGAGAGGGGGGAGAGCTGCCCAAGACCCTGACTGAGATGTACATCCACTTCCTGGTGGTTCAGTCCAAAGTGAAGAACATCAAGTATGATGGAGGAGCTGAGACAGATCCACACTGGAGTCCAGAGAGCAGGAAGATGATGGAGTCTCTGGGGAAACTGGCTTTTGAGCAGCTGCAGAAAGGCAACCTGATCTTCTATGAGTCCGACCTGACAGAGTGTGACATCGATATCAGAGCAGCCTCAGTGTACTCAGGAGTGTTCACACAGGTCTTTAGAGAGGAGAGAGGACTGTACCAGAACAAGGTGTTCTGCTTCGTCCATCTGAGCTTTCAGGAGTTTCTGGCTGCTCTTCATGTCCATCTGACCTTCATCACCTCTGGAGTCAACCTGCTGGCAGAAGAACCAACAACCTCCCAGAAGCATAAAGTCAAACCTGAACTAACACATCTCTACCAGAGTGCTGTGGACCAGGCCTTACAGAGTCCAAACGGACACCTGGACTTGTTCCTCCGCTTCCTCCTGGGTCTTTCTCTGCAGACCAATCAGAAACTCCTACGAGGTCTGCTCACACAGACAGGAAGTGACTTAAATAACATTCAGAAACTCCTAAGAGGCCTGCTGACACAGACAGGAAGTCGCTCACAGACCAATCAGGAAACAGTCCAGTACATCAAGAAGAAGATAGAAGAGGATCTGTCTGCAGAGAGAAGCATCAACCTGTTCCACTGTCTGAATGAACTGAATGATCGTTCTCTAGTGGAGCAGATCCAACAGTCCCTGAGTTCAGGAAGTCTCTCCACAGATAAACTGTCTCCTGCTCAGTGGTCAGCTCTGGTCTTCATCTTACTGTCATCAGGAGAAGATCTGGACGTGTTTGACCTGAAGAAATACTCTGCTTCAGAGGAGGCTCTTCTGAGGCTGCTGCCAGTGGTCAAAGCCTCCAACAAAGCTCTGTGAGTACAGAGATCATTGATTTAGTGAATCAGTTATTAACACACTGCTGTCTTCTGATTAACTGTTGTCCTCATCGTCTCTTCAGGCTGAGTGGCTGTGACCTGTCAGAGAGAAGCTGTGCAGCTCTGTCCTCAGTCCTCAGCTCCCAGTCCTCTAGTCTGAGAGATCTGGACCTGAGTAACAACGACCTGCAGGATTCAGGAGTGAAGCTGCTGTCTGCTGGACTGGAGAGTCCACACTGTGAACTGAAGACTCTCAGGTCAGAGACCAGAACAGTTTGACTTAGCCAGCAATACAAGTCAATACCACCATCAGCCATGCTGCTGTGCTGTGGGAATACCATCACTCACATCTGTATCTTTGTAACGCAACAATGAGAGAACACACGTTCACATGCATGTGTTATATTTTGGTTAGCTACATTTAACCAAGTTACTTTAGCCAAAGCCTTAGCTAGCTTTGTTTTAGCAACTAACTAAAACAAATGTGTTACATATATTTTTGTAGTAGCCATTTGTGAAATATGACAGCTTGATTAGCTTTGAAAACTGTGATCCTGGATTGAATGAATTTCATATTAATGAAACCATAAATGAGACAAAGTTAGCTAGCTAGCTCCCCCCGCCTCACTTCAGTCAACATCGTTAAGTCTGATTTCTTTGTGGGTAATTGGACCATGTGACATATACTAAGAATAACTTTATAGGAACAGTCAGTCTTCTACTTCCTTTTTAAAAGTTGCCTAGAAGCGCAGACTGCAGGGATTTCAAGAGATTTCACGATATTCAAAACAGAGAAGCCAGATCCAGATGTATTTGTAGGCACGAGTACATACTCTGTTGATGGCGCTCTGCTGAAAGCAGCAATGGAACAAACAGGACTAAACTCTCCATGTGTGTTTGCTCCAGGGAGGCAAACCCTCCTAGACTTCCTATTGGCTGGTTCCATCACATGCGCCATTACAATCCTACATATCATATCTTATCCAGGGGGATTCATTTTAAACACAAATGTTGTTTCTCTTTTTGTTCATTTTGTTCTCTTCAGGCTGAGTGGCTGTGACCTGTCAGAGAGCAGCTGTGCAGCTCTGTCCTCAGTCCTCAGCTCCCAGTCCTCTAGTCTGAGAGATCTGGACCTGAGTAACAACGACCTGCAGGATTCAGGAGTGAAGCTGCTGTCTGCTGGACTGGAGAGTCCACACTGTGAACTGAAGACTCTCAGGTCAGAGACCAGAACAGTTTGACTTAGCCAGCAATACAAGTCAATACCACCATCAGCCATGCTGCTGTGCTGTGGGAATACCATCACTCACATCTGTATCTTTGAAACGCAACAAGGAGAGAACACACGTTATACCATCATCGATTACATTCAAGATTCAGAGATGTATTGTCATGTCATATACACAACTACGGTGTAGTTCTGCAATGAAGGAAACACGTAGGTCAGAGGTTCCTCAACAGTGCAATTACAAGACGTACATCTTTATAGAAATAAAATAATAATAATATAGTCTGCAAAATGTATAAAAACAGAGCAAGCTCAGGTGCTTAACTCTCTCTTAACATTGTTGTTGTGAAACGAGACACAACAAATGTGTCACAATTCTCCAAATGACTCCTGGCACGACCTTCTTTAAAGCCTCTAAAAGGAGCTTTCATTATGAGTGATTTGGGCAGCTCTTATTGGACGAAGCGTTTGACCTCCAGAACTCATTTGGGTAGTTTCAGCCGAGCACCTCCTAGTCCGAGACTCTCTTCCTGGAAACGGTGGATTGCTCCCTCCGGGTTGGCAGTGAGCGGCCGTTTCTCAATGTCGAGTAAAGCTGCTGCAGAGCCACTATTTCAAGTATACTCCGACATCGAGTGGCGCCGAATGCTGGGCATTTAAACAGTCCTTCGGCGCTACTCGATGATGTAGTATACTTGAAATAGTGGCTCTGCAGCAGCTTTACTGGACATTGAGAAACGGCCAGTTTCTCTCCAAAGTGGGGAGTTCAACTATCTCAGGGTCTCGTTAACGAGGGAGGGTCAAATGAAGCGTTAGATGGACAGGCGGTTTGTTGCAGAGTCAGCAGTGATGCAGGCGTTGTACACAATCGTTAAGAGTCAGGAAGCTGAGCTGGAGGTCCGTCTGCGATCAACCCTTACTCCCCGTCATGAGCTTTAGGTAGTCACTGAAAGGATGAGACCACAGATACAAGCAGTCTAACTGAGCGTCAGATTAAAGCTTCTTCTGCAGGCTGACTGGGCCTCAGAGATTGGGGGAGGAGCTCTGAAGAGACAGAACATGCTGAGTGATTTAATTTGTGTCCTGAGACGCCTCAGGACCAGCCAGCAGGAGCTGAGGTGGTGCTGGTTAAACACCATTTCATTATTCTGTGTCTAACACTCTGGATGATTTCTGAAATACTCCATGTATCTCCACAATGAGCAGCCCTGATAGGCCACACTGTGAGCGTCTCAGACGATCTGCCTGGTGGTGTTGGAGGTCTGATGTCCAAACTGTAGTAGAGTGTGTCGGCTGCAGATCTTCTTGTAGTCATCTCTCTGTGTCCTTGTTCACATTATTCTCTATTCCTTTGTTTTATGATCTGTTCATATCAATAAGACCCTTACCATGGCTGTCCAGTTGAACTGTGAAGCAGTGACTGGAGTTTTAGGTGTAGAGATGACCCAGAGGTGATGCAGTAATAAGCCCCGCCCCCTTCCAGTCCTGGACCCTCAGATGATCTGACGGCTTGTTTGTGTGTCTGCAGGCTGTCAGGCTGTCTGATCACAGAGGAAGGCGGTGATGCTCTGGCCTCAGCTTTAAACCCCTCCCATCTGAGAGAGCTGGACCTGAGCTACAATCATCCAGGAGCCTCAGGGGGGAGGCTGCAGTCTGCTGGACTGGACACGCTCAGGTATGGATCACTAATGGCCTAAACAAGGGGTTCCCAACCTTTTTTCCCAAGAGCCCCCCCCAAATGACTCTGGTTGGAAGTTGCGCCCCCCCCCCCACACACACACAAGGGGGGTAGTATTTAGTTATAGGATGATGAAAGCGTAATTAAGGAGCACTATTGGAGTGACTTTGATGGTTATTGGACTCAGGATTCGTTTATTTGGATTCTCGCTGTATGAAGAAATTAAAGAGCGGCGCAAGTGGAAACAATTCACAAAGGGATTAAAGTGTTTAAAACACATGCTCAAAGTAAGCCGGGTTTTGCCGATGTGTTTATGTGGATTCAAAAGTCGAAAATACTCTACAAAATGGAGGAGAGCGATCTGATCGGAGCAACTGTGACAAATCATCCAACTGAATAAAAAAAATAAAAAAGGAAAAATGAAAAAAAAGTCTGAATATGATATCTGTCCTCAAATCATCTGAGGCCTGGCGCACCCCCTGTGATCACCCCCATGGGGGGCGTGTCCCCCAGGTTGGGAAACACTGGCCTAAACAATGCCTGCAAAAAGAAAAAGACACTATATAGCAGAGGTGGGAGTAAGTCCTTCATGTGCAAGTCATGAGCAAGTCTCAAGTCTTGACCTACAAGTATCAAGCAAGTCCCAAGTCACTGTGGTGAGAGTCAAGCAAGTCAAGTCATACGACATTCTGATGAATAAGCCCAGTTTCCACATTTCAATCAGTTCAAAGACAGTGGTTATGAAAATGGATTCAACCCACACTATGATCTTCATTACATACACAGCTAATCATTTGAAATCTAATTCAGACCGATGCCGATCATATTAGATTCATATTAACCCTAGAACTGCAGACAATATAGCTAGGACTCAGAAAGTCTGTTCAAAAAGGCAGAACTCCAGTAAGAAAATCAGATATGGCATTTTCCATTCCACATATTGAATTTAAAGGTCTGTTAACACTAGAACCGCCAACAGCGTCAGCTCCTACAGAGATATCATTTCAATCATTTCATTTGTTCCTCTTCATCATTTCCTTATAAACTAAGCAGGACGATTTAAAACTCACTTAATTGGGTTCATTTAGAAATGGCTTCAGTTTATCATCAGAACAGATCAAAAAGTTCAGATTCATTTTACAATAAATCCAGGAATGATGCACTTCTACAAACAAAAACAACATCATTAAAACATTTAAACAAACTACTAAAAGTAGATGAACTACATTATTCAAAAGTGTAATGTGAATGTGTTTAGTTTATGAATCCCTTGGAGGTTCTAGTGTTCATTTGCCGTTTTGTCTTCTCTTTGCTTAATCGATTTGAAACCAAGTCTAACGTAGCTTAAACGTAACGTTAGCTTTCTAGCTAACACAACACACGCACCTTTCTCTGTGGTTTTTTGTAGTGAGGAATGAAGGTGGATGTTGTGGTGGTCCTGTCACTGATCTTTATGCTGCAGACCCTGCATACCGCTGTTCTCTTCTTATTACCGTCATCGACAAAATAATCCTTGAATCCAAACTTCACTATTTGTGGAGTAACGCTAGCCGCTGCCATGTTAACTGAGACTCCTGCCTTCTAGTGGGTTGCCAGGTTTGCACGCATGGCGCTATAATCACCCAATCACATTTCGAAAAAACTAAACGTAATATCTCACTACAAAAACAAACGCAAATATTTAATTTTAAAAAGTCAAGTCCTTTCAAGTCATCTGTCTCAAGCTTAAGTCAACTCTCAAGTCATCAGTTCAAAGTCAAGTCTTTTATCAATGTTAGTCAAGAGAGTCTCAAGTCCAAAAATATGCGACTCGAGTCAAGTCATGTGACTCGAGTCCCCACCTCTGCTACAGAGACAGTTCATAAAATATAGAACTTCAGAAGCAGAAAATAAATAGAAAAGATATAAGAATAAATGAACCAATATTATGAGAATATGTAAGAAAGAATAATAAAATACTAAGAACAATCAGAATGAAAGGTTGATGGAAGGTATTAAATAGTGTCGTTAGAAACGGAGCAAAGAGTTCAGGTTACCCTGAGTTTCTTGTTGACAAAGATAATGTTCTCAATAACACAGAAGATGTGGTTCATGGTTTGAACCAACTCTTTGTGAATGTGGGGTCAGATCTGCAGAAAGAATGCAAAGCGTAGAAACAACTAAAGGGGAAGGTACAGACCTCTGGAGTGAAAACAATAGCTCTTTGTTCCTCAGAGCAGTCGAAGAAAGAGAAATCATAGACACTGTACGGAAATGTAAAAGCAAGTCCTCGACCCATTGGAATCATATTGATTTGATTAGAGTCAAAAACATTATTGAAGACATTGCAGAACCATGAACACATCTTTGTAACTTGTCTTTTCAATCTGGTCCATTCCCTCATGAAATGAAAATAGCTAAAGTTATACCATGATATCAAACTGGGATAAACACCGTGACACACATCACATGTTTCTTTGCTCTCCCACTTTCATCCTTGAAAAGGGTTTTACAAAAAGACTTGACAGTTTCATGGAAACACATCAGCTGTTGGACGACAGTCACTATGGATTCAGGAAAGACAGATCAACATGTACGGCACTAATGGGATTAAGTGAGGAAGTAGCAAACTGCTTGGACAATCAAAATATGAATAATAATTGGGGATAGCAAGACACACTCTGGAGAACACATCATGATATACTCTGAGTGTGTCAGTTCTTCAGTGATTCAGCCGAACTTGAGAGGCTGGAGGGCAACAGAGGACGCTTGGACAACTCATACAAATAATTATTTATCCGTTTTTCTCAGATATTATTATTTTTCTTTCAATATTGACGTTCGTCTCGACAGTGTGAAACACAAAACCAACCTGCAGCCGTTATGCACATTACAAAAAAGGGCTCTAAGAGTCATCAGTAATGTTGGATATCTTGAACACACATTACATCACATGTCACTTGTTAGACGCTTTTATCCAAAGTGACTCACATTCATTCAGTACTGTGGACAATCCCCACAGGAGCACTTTGAGGTGAAGTGTCTCAGGGACACAACGACATGCTGACTGCAGTGGGACTCCAACTTGCTACCCCCTGATTCAAAGTTCAGCACACAACCCACTGAGCCACAGCCTCACACTCATTCATCATTCTTGAAGTCACACACAC
>NC_136901.1:95256162-95318662 GCF_949606895.1 Notothenia rossii
CGTGCAAACATTGTGCTTTATTTTGAATGATCTTCCTCACTTGTTATGCCTTTATTAGAATTAGAGAGTGGATGATGTTCAGTTTGAATCTGCACAGAGACACGTTTGAGGCGGCGTGGATATTATTTATTTTCAGATATTCAACTTATGTCTGCAGGAATAACACAGATCATTATAGGCGAGGAATGTGACGTCACTGCGTTGGTTTTTTGGTGCAAGACAAATAACTATTACAGGTTTGAGCAGACAGAACGACAGAAATGATTATACAGAGTTCTCGTGAGGGTCATGACTTCCTGTTGCCGTGCTGTGAAGACATGTGTGTTTTACTTGGTGAGATCATTATTAGTGTGATTTGGGAGGATTTCATCCGTTTAAAGCTTGTGTTAGTGTTGATGCTTCTTAAAGTGAAGCGTGCACGGTGGAGAGACAACATGAAGAGGACACCATTTAAAACCTACATCTAATAAATGCACGTATGAAAACTGTTAGAAATTAAAATCAATGTTTTGATGGTATAATGTAGCTTAAACATACCGTCAGTTTAAACGCTCTTTTATACTGAAAAACCAGAAATTCTTGTGCACAAGCAGTTAAGCTTTTATTCTGAAAATCCTTCATCTACGGTTAGCATTTAGCATGTGGCTAATATACGAATTCCTAAAGAGGTGAATTGAGAAGCGAAATGACATGGTGCGGTGAAAATCGAAACCTACTGATTTAACACTACAACTATAGATGTCGAGATACTACCATGTTGAATATTAAATGAAAGTACAGTTTATTTGAATACATTATTGTTTACAGACGAGAGTAGCATGTGACAACATCCGGAATGACCGGAAACCAAACGAGCCGAGAAGTATTGTTTAGAGTATTGATTACAGCGTTTAGAATGTGTTAAATGAAAAGTGATGAAAGAGAATATGAGGAGAAACGGCGTGTTAAGCATATATTGAATGTGAAAAGAACCTATCCTCTGTTTAAATGCAATAACGGACATTGGAGACGAGGCGAGCCGGCTGGCGGGGAGGAGCCAGCAGAGGATATATAAACAGCGCCGGAGGAGAGATCCAGTCTTCTCTTCTTGCTCAGGAGAACCGGATCACAGCTGTTTGTCTGACGGAACAATATTCTGTCTGTAACACTACCGCGCCTTTTTTAATTAAAGTATCCCATTTGAATCTTTTCAGAGACTCCATTTAGTCTCATTTGAAAGCTTCTCTCCTGGACGCGAGAATAAAGAACATATTTAACAATTGGCGAGCTAGCCGGGATCTCGCAAAACCGGGAGAGACTACAGCAGGCTGCTTGCTGGACCCGCTGGCATCCGTTCAGCACACAGAGAGCTCAAATCAACTAGGTATGGAGAAACCTGTTATATCGAATTCTTCAATAGTTAATGTAGGACAATGTTAGTTCTGTGTGTTTGACGGCGGCCAGCGGATCCTGAAAATAGCTGTGCAATTTAAGTTAAAACAAGCCTAAATTGATAAATATTGGTATCCTACCACGTGGCGTTGCTTTGTTACAGGCAGGGTGAGTTCAATTTCTTTTTTTCTATTTAACCCTGCATGCTATTCGTTTGTCTGTTAGTACATGTCGGCTAGAGGCCAATCACTATATGTGTCTTTTGTTGCGTTTTACGTTTTACGTGAATGGTTTTAGGCCATTAAGCAGTCGGGACTGCTTGAGGCAAAGACACAGCCAAAGTTTGAAGCTAAGGTTATTGGAGTGAGTGTTTTGTGTAACAACAGTGTGAGGCTGTTTTTAAAAAAGTCCTTTTTCAAGGAAAAGGCCTGAGGAGTTTGAAGCTTTCAGTGGTTACTCTATTTCTGTTTTTCAAGACATTGCGTTGTGGATTACGGCAGGAAGTGCGACATTCGTGCGTTAGATAGACGATATTCTTCTGATTGTGTTTGGATAGCGTCCTATTTGTCCCATAAATAGCGTGTTTAAACAGAAGAGATGACCATACTGGCTCTTAAAGTCAAAACATTTACGTACATGGGTAGAGGGCTATGACGTAAGGGTATGAGGCCCATTTATCATTGTAAACTAAATAGAAATGTTATTTTAAACTACAGTGTTGTGTGTTGAATTTGCTAGACAACATATCACCTCACCAATTTCAACTCCAGGTGTTTTCTCAAATCCCTTTGTTCTTCAGGTCAAAGGTTGGAAAACCAGTTGCCATCTTGTCTTGACCTCATGTTCACGGTGAGCCACACGGCAGTCACCATTTCATGAAATGCTAATTGAAGTACTCTATTTGCTTTAACACACTGAGGCTAGGCATTCCATCTTCTAAAGAACATCATACTTCTTGTTAGAGTTAGAACTATTGGAAGTACTTCTGCTGGTAAATGTGTTTTGGCGGTTTTGTGAATATTCTTCTTTGCAAATGTGTTTTGGCGGTTATGTGCTGTGTTGTTTAACCATAGTGTAAATTCCTATTTTAAAGATATTTTTGAGGAAACTAAGTTTCTCCTTGTTAAAAACGAGTCAGTTTTGAAACAGCTATTCCCTAGTGGATTAAGCTGGAATTTAAAATAGCGCACTCTGGTGGTAGTACAGAATTATTACCCAAATAGCGGAAACACCATAACATTGTGAATTTGAACCAAATTCATATTTCAAAGTCAAAACCATACACGGTACAACTTTATTTTAACATTTCATATTTTAATTTTGCATATTTTTTATATATTAATTAACTTTATTAATATTTTACCTTAAACTTAAAAAAAAAAAATCTATAAAAATAATAAAACCTTGAGCAAGAAAAAAAAAAGAAAAAAAGAAAAAAAAAAAGTTAAAGTTCGGACGAACAGCAACAAAGGTGCTAGTCAGAAGATTAGGGCTTCATCTTTGATAAGTTCATAAATAATTAGAGAACATGTCACCAAAACAAACTAAGTTGAGACTAGACGCAGGGCCAGGCTCAACTGCAGATATCAAGGAAAGGGTAAAAATCAGATCCGATGCTTTAACAGTTTCAAGTAAAAGACAGAGGACATGGAACCAAATGGAGAAACTGTTGGAACAGTGGCAAACGAGAGGATTGGTTCCAGCTGATGATCAGCCTGGACCAACGGAAGCCCATAGAAAAGCTGTAGTTGAACATGAGAATGCTGAATATCTACAACAGGAAAACGCATGGATCAAAGCCGGACAACCCTCTTGGTATGGACCTGTAAACATTGCTATGAACAGAGCTGAAAAAAGAAAAGCTATGGTTGCAAGTCTGGTACTCCATCTGGAAGATGCCAGCCAAGGATTGACAAACAGCTTACATGTGGAAGAACTCGGCAGAATAATGGAAAAGGAACTCAACAGAGGAATGGAAGAGAGACGAAAGGCAGTTGAAGCCCATAATGACATTATTGAAGAAAGACAAAGGGAGGAAGATAAAAACCAACAACTTCTGGCGGAAAGACGACAAGAAGATGTAAGATTCCAGGACATGATGGCAGATAGACAACGGAGAGAACAAGAAGAACGAAGAACCGGTGCATATACCTCCATGCCATTGATAGCGGCTGGAAGAGGAGGATTTCAATACAAATCATGGACTCACAGGGACATGGAAGCATTAGTGTCAAAGCTACCTCCACTCACCAAAGGAGGTCAGAAGTGGGTGAATGATCTGAAGAGATACACAGCCCAGGACCACCTGTGCTTGGGAGACATGAGGGCCCTGCTCGGACGGATTGAAAGACGACTTGAAGTGAGAGCAATAGATTCCGAGGCCAAATGCACAAATGACCCAGATGACACTCCATTCAACTACATCAGGTCGAATTATTGGGCTGCTATTCGTCACATCTACCCGATAACACGGAGTTTACATGCCCTCAACAGCCTGAGAAAAGAACCGGGGGAAGACATGTATGCCTTCCTGAAGA
The DNA here is from genome assembly GCF_949606895.1 of Notothenia rossii. Lineage (NCBI taxonomy): Eukaryota > Metazoa > Chordata > Actinopteri > Perciformes > Nototheniidae > Notothenia > Notothenia rossii. Next base: position 95,260,071 of record NC_136901.1, read on the forward strand.
GATGTGAAGGAGTGTGGGAGGACTCCACTGGAGAACGACATGACGTTTCACCGTCTGTCGTAATGCTGTGGAAGAACGCGGTCATTAACGCCCTTCCCCAATCAGTGCAGGCAAGCCTGGGAGATGTGGTGGCATTAGACGCTATACCCATTGAAGAATGGAGACAACATCTCATTTACCATGATATGAAATACCAAGCAACCCAGAGATGTCAAAGACGTACAGGATTTCCAAACATGAACCAAATGCCACTGACAGCCTGGTATCAACCACAACAATGAGGAAGCTTAGAGGACCAGACCATCAGGTGATGCATCTTCAGCACTAGAGTATTTGGAAATCCAGCTACATAGAGCCACATATGTCACCACAGGAGGGAGAGGTTGAATGTTATTTAAAAGATAGTGAGTAGAATATTGCATTTACACAGAGCATCCACAGATTAGAAGTAGCAGAGTAGAACATTTAGCAGACTATTTTTGTAATTATGAGAAGGAAAATACATTACGAGTGATGTTGTTCCCCCACACAGAAAACTATTGTGTCCACACAACTAGTGAGGTCAAGAAGACGGGCTTCCACCCAAAATATGCAAGGGGCGGCGATACACCTGACGTGAAGCTGTCCAGACCTGAAAACAGAAACTCGATTCTGCTGTGGTGAAGTCTGGCTACAAAGGGAGGTGTCCGATAGGGTCGCTTGTCTCAAACCAGTGAAGAAGTCAACAAGAACCCAGCTGAACTAGAGAGTGACTGTTAGCGGGAGAACAGTGACGGAGCGACGGAGACTGGCCCAACATTTACCAGCCAGTACATAGATAGACCCCGTCAGAAGACCGGGGCTGTGTTTAAAGGGGAACTTCATTTATTCTTAGCCAGAAGTGCAGTTTTTAATCAAACAATTATGTGATTTATGGAGTCAGATTACATTTTTCTCATAAACACAATTTTATAATGGGTCTGAAGTGTCTGTTTTAAGGCGTGAGCTGCAGATTAAATAACATAACACTGATTGAGAGCTTGGAGGAAGAAGTTGTAGGGTTTTTACAACAGTTTCAAGAATCAGTCTTTATTTATTTATTCTTGAGTAACTTTACTGATTTATAGTGTAGTGCGTAAGGCAATATCTCATTTGAGTGAGGGGCACCAGCCCTTCATGCAGGTCACCCTCTGAGAGAATAGTTCATATTTTCCCTCCAGTTTGGAGACAGATTATTTTATCATATGTTAGTTCAGCAGTGTCAACCAATCCTCTAATCCTAGAATTATTGAGACGCATTAGCGACACCAGGGGTATTGTTTTTCGCAGCAACGATGATGCATAATACCAAGACAAAAGCCATTATTGAAACAAGTCAACTATTAGAAGTGCTAATTGCTGATTTTTATTTTTAGTGAATATGCATTTATAACATCAGAAAGCCATAAATCATATGATACTTTTGTACCCCTTGTGGGTACACGGAGAAGTTATATTTCTTTAATGCAACGTTATGGGTTTTACATGTCCTGTTCAGAATACGGTAATCATTGCAATATTAATTGAGCATTTTATGCTCAAAGGAGGGAGTGTCATGATTATACAGATATGTTGATTTCAGTGACGTTGTAGTTAATAAATAATAACATGTAGTCAACAAGAGGTATGCCGAAGCTCGGGCCTTCTCCAAGGAGGGAGTGGTCCAGTTTGAGATATTAGACAAATAGAAGTGGATGAATATGTCAGAACTCTGAGTAATATTATGCAAGTTTTGTCTACACAGGCTAGGAAAGCTACCAGACGAGACACCAGAAGAGACTCCTGTTCGGCCAGGTGATTGGGTGAGGGTGAAAGTTCACAAAAGACAGTGGGCTCATCCCCGGTGGACGGAAGCGTGAAAGGTTGTAACAAACTTCACACGCGCTCCGGTTTAAAGGTAAAGAAAAAGGAGCAAATTGACACCACCTCACACATTGTCACCCTTCACTGGAAACTTCCAGAACATTATTGGGAGTTAGGACTGATTTGGCAGAGCTGGAACAAAACAATAAATAGAAATAAGATAAAGATAGAAACAGCTCAAAAGACAAATTGTCTATAGATTTTTATAGATTGTACATTAATGTGAAAACCTATTTTTTTTTTTACATCTGTAAAAAGAGTCCAATTTTTTTTGTATGTTATTTTTGGACTCGTTATTTAAATTCTGTAACGGACACAACCAGGGATAAAATAGAGATGATGACGAGAACAAAGCCAAACCAATTGAGGGGTCCCCTAGGGATAAGAGTACACAGGCTACTAACCCAAAAGTACAGCTTTGTACGTACAAACTCTATGAACAAAATTTCCCAGCAGACAGTGGCGACATTGCAGATATGTCCAGTCACCAAAGTTACTTATGTTCTAAATAACAGTGAGATTTAAAGTGATGGAGAAAATATGGAGACGTTCTTTTATAGTGTGTGAAATATGTGGTGCTTGAAGCATCTAGGAATTTAAATGTATGGAAGAAAGTGGTTTCCTGAAAGTTAATTGGAGTAAACATGTTACAGTGGGTGAAAACAATGTTTAGGGATATGGTACAATTATTAGAAAACATTAACTGGGCTTAGATGACATTTAACATCAAAGAAAGATAGTATGGTTAGGAAAATAGAGTGGGAAAGATTGGATTTATTTTACCTCAGTGTGTTAACTATAGATAATGCGTCCCGAGATCTCTCTCTCTCTATCTCTCCGCCTGTCAGAACGCTACGACCCCAACTTCCAAGCAGACAAAAGACCTCACCACGGAAGACTCCTCCTCCTCCATCGAACAGACAGAGAAGCAGAGCTGAACCAACAATGACAAGACTTTATCCTGAACCATCTCCACCTGAGGCATCCAGAACTACAGGTGACATAAAAAGGCACACTCTCATCGGTCCCCCACAGGACATGGAGTTCCAAGCTGAGCCACAAGATTTGGACACAAGAGCAGAGTGTGGGACATGAGAGCAGAATACGCCCTCCATGCAACAAAGTAGAGACTGTAAAGGAGGAGATGAAAAGCAAAGCAAATGGGACACTGAAGAGAGTTACAGCGGAAGGAACCAAGAGCAGATGGACTGAGGAGAAGGTGGACGGAGGAGAGGAAAGAACGGAGGAGTTGGCATGGTCCGGCAGAACGTGAGGGGGGCGTGGCTTGACAACCAGAGGGGGAGAGAAGGAAAACGGGAGTGAGTGAGTTTACACATAAACACACTTATTCACCAACGAGAAATACGTAAAGAAAAAGATTTATTAGCCATGAATTAATCAATTGGTGAATTTATAAAGAAAAAAGAGGAAACTATTAAATAACCCTAAAAACACACTGAGGGTAGAACATATTATTCAATCTTTTCATCATATCAACAAATTATTCTTTAAGAGTTTTTTATTCATGTGTGAATTTGGGTAAGATATAATTTGTTACAGTATAGACCTACAGTTTAAAGGGATGGTTTTAGGAACCACTCTATAAAAGCAGACACATCTTTATTAGTATGGAAAATGTTAAAGGTAGAGCTAGTACCAAGCCAAAGATAGTGTTCCAATCTAGAGTATTGATTTCTCCATTGTAGCATGGTTCTTACCTCAGGAGGGAAGATTAAGGTGGAAATAACATTTGTTTTTTGTCCAAGATGGAGAGTTTTAAAAAGACAAAAGAGAGATAGCACATTTTAATAAAAAAAAAAAAACTAATATAATTGGGAGTAATACATGGGGGGCCTTGGAGCACTCATTGTGATGGTGCATATTTTACAACAAATATCGTTCAGGGAGAAGGGGTCGCTCGACCCACCCTGCAGATGTTTTAAATCTTACTTGCAGCTTCAGAGGGAGCGCACGGCACCAGAGTATGAGTTTTAAAAGACAAGCGCCACCAGCTCCTAAAGGTCATCCATTCACCAGATGACCTGACGTTTAGAGATGTTATTTAAAGGAGAAACATATCTGCCATTAATGTAAATTCCTGAATTAAACTGCAAACCATTAATGAAATGACTTCTGTTTTTAAAGTCCTTGTTGAAGGAGGGAGTAATTATCACATGCTCGGGCACCCAAGGTTCCACACACTGTTAAAGGGGTTAGCATAGCTATTTAAGTAGACCAGAATTGAAGATAAATTGGTATAATGAGTTATTGATATTCCACTGGTTCTCACACCATCTCAGGGACTTGATCACTGCATTAGAACAGACCACCCAAAGTTACTGAGAAGGAACCTTTAAGTGATGAAACTCTACAACTGTTGTAACTGACCAAAATCTTCTCCCAGAAATGACTGTCTAGAAAGCCGTACCCCAGAGTAGAACGTACCGATTGATCACGACGGCCCCTTCTAGAGAACATATTACTTTCATACCTTAAATGGTATGAAAGGAGGGAGGGTACATTTCTCAGGAGGAGACGGTTACAAATGCTAGCAGAACAAGACGACCCACCCCGTATACAGATGTTGATACACAATGATGAGTTAGTTTAAATGATATGGATGTTCGGAGATGAGACTGATCAATGAATGTCCAGCTGATGTGATTCTTTACATTATGAAATCATGTGAAGAAGTGAGCAAAATAAAATGCTAAAATGGAGTGAATCCATTTCAATTTACTTTACACTATTCCAAGATAGTTTATTTTTATTTTTCAATTTACTTTGCCAATCCAAGATATTTTATTTTATTCTTTATTACTTTATACTATTCTAATATGGTGGATCTCATGTTGTATAAATCATTGCTATTCTAAAATGGTTTGTTTCTTTTCACTTTGTAAAAACAAGTGCCTTAACACTGAGCGTGGTATGAGAACGGTTTCTGTGAAAGGAGGGAGGAAGAAATGTTCTGATACCGAGCCATTGCTGCTATTTTGAAGAATGATATTGAATGTAAACACTAGAAGTTATGCACAAGGGAAAACTTTTGTGTTTGAACACAGACAAGAATTTATTTTGTATTTTTGTAAAGCTGGCTGTAAAACCATTCCATTTAATTGTATGTTTGTTAATATGAGATATGTAATATGCAAAGTTCAGATGAAGAACTCATTGATTTCAGTATTATACACACCTTTTAGGTGTGTAAGGAGGGACTGTTAGAAATTAAAATCAATGTTTTGATGGTATAATGTAGCTTAAACATGCCGTCAGTTTAAACGCTCTTTTATACTGAAAAACCAGAAATTCTTGTGCACAAGCAGTTAAGCTTTTATTCTGAAAATCCTTCATCTACGGTTAGCATTTAGCATGTGGCTAATATACGAATTCCTAAAGAGGTGAATTGAGAAGCGAAATGACATGGAGTGGTGAAAACCGAAACCTACTGATTTAACACTACAACGATAGATGTCGAGATACTACCATGCTGAATATTAAATGAAGGTACAGTTTATTTGAATACATTATTGTTTACAGACGAGAGTAGCATGTGACAACATCCGGAATGACCGGAAACCAAACGAGCCGAGAAGTATTGTTTAGAGTATTGATTACAGCGTTTAGAATGTGTTAAATGAAAAGTGATGAAAGAGAATATGAGGAGAAACGGCGTGTTAAGCATATATTGAATGTGAAAAGAACCAATCCTCTGTTTAAATGCAATAACGGACATTGGAGACGAGGTGAGCCGGCTGGCGGGGAGGAGCCAGCAGAGGATATATAAACAGCGCCGGAGGAGAGATCCAGTCTTCTCTTCTTGCTCAGGAGAGCCAGATCACAGCTGTTTTCTGCCGGAACAATATTCTGTCTGTAACACTACCGCGCCTGTTTTAATTAAAGTATCCCATTTGAATCTTTTCAGAGACTCCATTTAGTCTCATTTTAAAGCTTCTCTCCTGGACGCGAGAATAAAGAACATATTTAACAAAACATATAAAACTCTAAAAGCAAACAGACCTATCGCAGGTTCTTGTGATGATTTCTCTCGAGTGACGTTTGTTTTAGTGTTCATGCTGCTTTTGTAAAACTCAAGTGGAAACTGAACAGCAGAGAGAAAACATGTAAAGGATCTGAAACCTTCATCTAATAATGTAAGAAAACATGAATATCTCAAAGAAAACACACGAGCTGGTCAGTGGATGTTTTGGTCGTTGGATTTTCTTTTCACAAATGGATCGCAGACGAAACTCACGGAAGTGATTTCAAAACAAAAGCACTCGTTTTCTGAAATCACACTTTGAGTCCCTCCAGTGTCCTGAAGCTGAAGGACCGGGGTTATTATAAACAAGGGGGATTTAGCGATCACAAGGAGAACGGCCAGGACACACTTTGAGCCCAGAGAACGGATGTTATTGAGGCTGTGAATATAATGAGCCTCTGAAATGGACCACATTGTTAGGAGAGGTAAACTATGCAGCGGCTCTGCTCTGCGGTCACTCCGCGTCTCTCCACTTTGTCTTTTCAAATCAGCTGCTCTTCATTTCTCCTGCTATATTCAACGAGTGATACAAATATTTTTTAACACAAGTTTTTAATGAAACTGACTGTTGGACTCGGTACTAGTTTGAAATAAATAAAATGAAGTAGCCTACTTTTACTGTGTACTTTGTGAGTAACCCTCTGTCAGCCCCCTCCAGACATAATGCATGTTTTCTGTGTCTTTGATGAGTGATAAAAATACAATGTGAGCATTTAGTGAGTAAAAAGCAAAGAGGCCTCTCAGACGCTCTTCCCTTTACTTGATTAATAAAGAAAAACAAATGGACCGTAGACACACGGGTTCTGACCTCGTCTGCGCTCTTATTTTGAAAGGTAACTTCCGGTAGCAGAATATGAAAAAAACGGTGTTTTTTTTGTTTCTGTTTTCTAGTGATTTTATTTTGTGTTTTGAAAAGTAGAAAATGAAAATCATCCCGTTTCTTAAGTTTAGTAAATCCCTTTTTGACCATGATAAAGAAAAAACACCTCGTATTTCAATTTAGCTTTTTCAATTTTAAAACGAAAATTAAATATCCGTTCGTTTTTAGTTTTTGAATTTCAATTTTTGAAAAGAAAATCCAATGAGCAAAACCTCCACTGACCAAACTGCAGCTTTCTGGAGAGAGTTCATTCGTGTTACGTTTGTTTAAGAGTTTTTATGCTCCTTTAAAAAGTACATTATAACAAGAGACAGAACATTTGAAGAGACAATTTAAAACCTAATAAATGCTCATATGTAAATTTACAAAACAGACGTGGTGCAGCGTTTAGGAAAGATATCAGTTTGATGCTTGTAATAGTGTTAGTGTTTATAAAACGGACTTATTGCATCTCCTCTCAGGATGTCTTCAGTATAACTCGTGTATTCATGCTAATGCTCCTCTAAAGAAGGAAGTATATATGAACAGAAATCTGGTTCAAAAGAGAGAAGACATGTCGAGGACTCACTTTGAAACCTTACTCTAATAAATGCATGTATGAATATACTTGAAATAAACATGAATGAATATATAATAAAACCCTTAAAGAACACAGACGCTCTGCAGGTTTTTGTTTGTTTGTGTTTAACATTTATTTAAGTGTTAGTGTTTAGAAAGGAGAGGTTAGGAGAGAATACAAATAGTGCTGCATCCTATACATTTCTTCAGAGATGAATCTGCAGACTTAAGTATTTTCAGTAAGTTAAGTGTTTTATTCTTTCTTAGCTCTGCAGTTTAGAAGAGCTGCGTCTGTCCTTTCCAAATAAGTCTTTGTAGTAAAGTGATGCTGCTGAAATGATTTGGTAAATGAACTTTAATAGTTTGCTGAGCTGCAACTAAGCGCTGAACATATCTTCTACTAGTAACATAGTAAACATTTTAAATGTGTTTTTCAATAGCCAGTTATCTGTGGTTTTAAACAAAGCTTGCTCATGTTTCTGGTTATGAGGGACTCTGCTGTGTTTCTGTGAGATCAGCTGTTATGGATGTGTTCAAACAGGAAGTGGTGAAAGAGAACAGGAAGCAGCCGACTCACAAAGAGCTGACTGTTGTTTCAGGGCTGATGTGGTTGTGACACCCGGGCCGTTTCTCAATCTCGAGGAAACTGGCTTCCAAGCCAATATTTCAAGGATGCTACGTCATCGAGTGCCGCCGAAGGATTGTTCCAATCTCCAGCACACTTGGAATTCCACCGAGGCCGCGTCCTTGGTTTGGGGGTAATTTCGAGGCTGCTCATGGGTAGACTTCAAGTCCTTAAAATCCCCACAATGCTTTGCGCACGGACCAATTTCCCTTGACTTGAAGCGCGTTTTGATGCATGGCTCCGGAAACAGAGTCCGAGCGGCTCATCTCTCATGTTTCAGACGCTTCTCACCTGCAGGTTCCCAGAGCCTCTCAGAGACAAAGAACCAAGTCAGGGCTTTGAAACACAACATCAGAAGTTTAAGAGGATGTTTGAAAGTCAGGTTGAAGCATGGAGCTGTCCTTAGTCAGTGTGTTACCTAAAGAAGATGACAGCTTATAGAAATAGATGTATTTGAGACACCACAAAGGTTGTTTCAGTCAGACAGCTCACCTGCTCCTTAATATGTTTATTAGAAGCAGCATCTAGTTTGAGTCTGGCGTCTAGGCTCGGGCCTCATCACTCCACAGATTTACAAAGAACATTGAGTGATGATTAGATAACTATCCCCCGAGCCTACAGGTGGAGCTGGGGTGGTGGGGGGGCAGGCGAGCAGCAGCAACATGAAACACAGCAGCATAGCGAGGCAGAGGCAGGAAGACCTGGCAGCTCAAATAGAGCGGCATGTTTAGGAGAATGTGATTGGTTGGTTGTGAGAGGGACGAGGCGCGTCACCTGTTAATGTATCATTGGTGCTCGAGTTGACTTCCTGAACGAGCTCGCAGGCTTCGCCCCATTTAGTTTTTACGTTGTTTCATTTCTTCTGGCAGCTTCTGAGGTTGAACTTGGCTGCAGTTTGTAGCATTTTGAATAGAAAATGGAGACGAACAGAAAATAGATGGGACAGAGTGTGTGTTGTGTTTGCAGGCATGGCATCGTCCCTGATCTGCCCGCTAACAGCTGATCTCACCTGAACATTTCTCCCCTGCAGGTACAACAAGACGGCTCAGGACTGGACTCAGAAATACGCCATGTGACCTTCCTCCTCCTCCTCCTCCTCCTCCTCCTCCTCCTCCTCCTCCTCCTCCTCCTCCTCCTCCTCCTCCTCCTCCTCTCACTGCTGGAATACACTTTGGGGGTTTTCTCATGTGGCCACGCCCCCTCCCTCTCATCAGCCAATAACAGCAATTTGTTCATAATCTCCTCTTTTTTTTTTAAACCCTAAAATTGCTTTTAAAATGTCAGATGTTATTGTTTTGTTTTCCCTCTGCTTTTCAAAATAAAGTAAATAAATAAAGCAGGTGAAGGGGTGAGTACTCTGAGCTGTGAACGTGCCAACTGCAAGAATCAAAGCTCCCAGAGCAGCGCGGACTGAAGAGAGAACGACTAACAGATCAATCATGTAATGCATGTCAGTGATTGGTTCATGTGCTGCTGAGATAAAGAGAAACCACAGCTTTGTTTGGTTTGATTCTGTTTTAGTTGAGTTGTTTTTAGACGAGAGAGCCGTTAGTTCATCCCACACTGCTCTCCTCTTTTTGCACTGAAGATGAAACTCGAGGCTCTCAGCGGCTGACGGATCAGCTCAGAGCTCTGTCGTGGAGTTTCTCAATAAAGTGGAACAAATTGAAGATTTTCTCTCGTGTGCTGCTTTTCTTTTCTTTAGCCTTCGTGTTAAAGGATGTGTCTTTTGATTGGGTCACCCTCATCCACCCCCACCCTCATCACCCCCACCCTCATCACCCCACCCTCATCCACCTCCACCCTCATCACCTCACCCTCATCACCCCACCCTCATCACCCCACCCTCATCATCCCACCCTCATCACCAGGGGCGGACAGGGACTAAAACTCAGCCCTGGAAACTGACCCAGTCCACATGAAATGTCAAATGTTAGAAATCCTCTGTTTATTATTTAAAGTTTTACGTCAGATTCTCTCCTTTTCCCCTCTGTGTACACAGCTCCAGTTTGGGCACTGGCCTGTCATCAGATTTCATTTTTAGTTGCTGCTGTGTAGCAGAAGTTTAGTCAAATTATTTTTGATGAAATACTCCAAATCTCCTCCATAATTGCACTTGCTTCAGTAGCTTGCTACTTTTTAAGGGCAGTGATGACAGTTACAGTACGAACTGAAGTTGATGCGATTTGATTGGATTGTGAGGCATGACGTGAGCCTCATCTGATTGGTCAATCCCTCAATTTCTTTTCACCAAGGGAAGCCAATTTCGGCTAGCCTCCTCTCGCAACAGAGAGTGCAATCTACTGTTTCATCATAACATCTAGTGCAGTGGTTCTCAACTGGTCAGGCCTCGGGACCCACTTTTTACTTGGTCAATAAATCGCGACCCAACTTTTTTAAGCACTCAAATATTCAACAAAACGTGCTGTAATATATACGTTTTTCAGCATACAATTTTAATTAAAGTGAAGTACAGTGCATATATCCCTTATATCCCTTCACAGAACTAAAGTATGCTTTAAAAAAGGTTTAATGAGATGATGGAATCAAAGCTGAACTTTTTAAAAAGGCACACGTGCTGGAAACCCAACCCCAGAAGGGGGACTGGGGGGATTCTCCCCCAGGAGATTTTTTGAAATACTAACAAACTACACATTCTTGTACACTCTGAGAAGAAAATAAATAAATGTATTACAACCCAACATATTCATAATATTTTATGCCATTGTTTGTTTTTCAGTTTGTTCTGACAGCTGAACTTGCTGCTCCACACAGAGAGAAGAGTAAAGAGGAGAGAGTCTGTGAATTACTTTAAATTGTGGGTAAGGGTAGATAGCTCCCATTGTTCTGTGACCTGTCAATCATCAAACTGGGGGTCATATTTCATTATGTGTTCATTTTTATCTGAAGTTGTACCCATGGATGTATAAAGAATATTTCTACCGCAAAGTTATTCTCCGTGGGGACTTCCGGCAACAATCTTGATTCTGATTGGCCAGAAGACTCGAAAAAAAATCAGCAAAGATGTTTTATTGAGTGGATGATCACTACTTGACAGAAGTTTTCAAAACCGTTTATGGTCTCCAGTACTTCCAGTCCAACGCCTACTGCATGCACAGCGTTAGAAAATCGGGCCTTCAAAATAAAAGTTTGACTTTGTTCCCAAAAAAAAATTAAAAACAATCCCAATTTCTTTTTTCAATTTAGTTTTCTTCAGTCACACATCCGCGACCCACTCGAAACGGGTCCGCGACCCACCAGTTGATAACCACTGATCAAGAGGGGCGCTGTTTCACTCTTTGGAAAATACTCAATGAGAATGGGGGAGAGATGGGCCGGCAGAATAATTACCAAAACTAAACGAAGTGTTTTTATTTATTTATTAAAATTATAACTACAATCCAAAAAAACAGGGGAAGCCTGGCTTCCCTTGGCCTCCAGGAGAAAACGCCACTGAGATCAAGGGATAATTCTCACCCACCTCTTGCCCTGCACGTGTGCCAGTTGAGCTGGTTCTGCCACCGGCTCAACTCTGTCCCTCATCATGAACGCAGGAGGCTGGCTGTATATCTGAACTCGCGCCCTCATCATTCTCTTCATCATCTTGCACTTGTTCTAAGCTGCTGCTGATAGAGCTTAGCAGCGCTGCTGCCAAAAAGGTCTGTCAATTTGCGACATTTATATGCTTCACTTGCGAGTGACTTCACCTTTTTTTCTCTTGCCTTCTCGGCCCAACCTTTTTCTTTTCGTTTTCTTTGATTTGTATCCATGTTTTTTCATTCTCCCTGTTTGCCGCAGCGTCTAATCCCTTCTCTTCGTGTGGCCGGTCTTTTTTCTTCTTCGTGTGATTATTTGACAGATAAGAACCACACAACTGCATTAGCGGCCGCTGTCGCCCTCTGTCGGCCGTCAGTGCAACTTAAATGATTCCCCCCTCTGGACCCTCTTCCAGCAGAGATGCTGCTTCCATGGACATCTTCAAGTCATCATTAAAAACTCACCTGTTCACCATGACCTTTGACCCCTAACCCATCACAGCCCCCTGCTTCCTCTCCTACTGCTATTTATTTAATTTGTTTTACTTTATTATTTGCCCCTTTTGTTTGTTTGTTTGTTTGTTTGTTTGGCCACCATGTAAAGCAGCCTTGGGTTCCTTGAAAGGCGCTATACAAATGTAATCTATTATTATTATTATTATTATTATTATTATTATTATTATTATTATTATTATTGTACTTCAATAAGAGTAGAACTACTCAGATCTGGTACTTCAGTAAAAGTAAGAGGACTTGACCTCTGACCCGCGAAAGTGTCTATTGGATAAATGTTGGCCCTTGGACAAATGTAGTTGGTGATCCCTGGGATAGGGTAAGGGTTAGTTCATAATTAACTACGTCTGAAAGCAGAAGTCTATAGGGCAAATCATTGGAAGTCTTTTCAGTGAGAATGTCACAAAATTATTATTTAAAAGCCAAATTCTAGAAAAAAATTGAAAATGTAAAAAAAAGTGACATTTTGAAGAAAAAAAAATCTAATTCTGAAAGAAATTCACATTTGAGATGCATTGTGGGACATGTAGTTTATGGCCAACGTTCTTCTGTAAATCGGCATGTAACCGTATAATAAACGTATTATATTCTTTCAGAGCTCTTGTGGGGCCACATTAAATGAAGTCGCGGGCCGGATTTTGCCCCCGGGCCTTGAGTTTGACACCCCTGCTTTTGAGCTTCCTTCCAGCAGCTGTCTGATGCTTCAAGCTTCCGGTTTAAAGTCAGCTATCACGTTCTGTAAGTGCTCTTATTTTGAAGTGCTTCCTGTTTGCTGTTTACTTTCACTTTGTCCTCGCGGTGTCGCAGCTGCTTCTTCTTCTCTCGAAAGGTTTGTAACTCTTTGTGACTTTAGAGCTTTTAGAGACACCTCTTCTGACCAATCATTGCTCAGAGAATAACTCCACAGAGACACTTCTCACCATCTCTGTATTCGGATCACTTTGAATTATGTCTGTAACTTCTCTCTGTGTGTGTGTGTGTGCGTGTGTGTGTGTGTGTGTGTGTGTGAGTGAGCGTGTGCGTGTGCGTGTGTGTGTGTGTGTGCGTGTGCGTGTGTGTGTGTGTGTGTTTCTCTGAGTGTGTGTGTGTGTGTGTGTGTGTGTGTGTGTGTGTGTGTGTGTGTGTGTGTGTGTGTGTGTGTGTGTGTGTGTGTGTGTGTGTGTGTGTGTGTGTGTGTGTGTGTGTGTGTATTTCCTGAAGTTAACAAAGCACCGGAAATATATCTCTGCTGGTTGTTCCTCGTCACATGACCAGCGGAGTATTTAAAGAAAGGAATGAAAGATTAATAATTTATAATGATATGAACATGTGGAAATATTTAGAGAAATACTTTATAATAATGTATCCTCCTGGGACCCGAGGGAAAAAAGTGTCTTCCAATTTCCTTTTTTTTGTGATTTCCTACCTATTTAGGGTTAAAAAACATATTGCAATTTAGACTTTTTTTATTTTATTTGTAAATGTTACAGTATGTCCGCTGTAGAGGACGTCGGGACCATATTAGTTTGAAAAGACTGCCAAAATGAACAGATAGACTATGTAACGTATTATGGTTATAGAGTGATATTAATACAATAATACATTCAGCTTTATTTAAAACATGAATAAGTAAATGATCTGAACATTGCTGTTTATTTGGTCACTACAAATCTAGTTTGGTTTTTGGTGAATCTTTCCGGATCTTCAAAGACTTTGTTGTCAATGTAGTGGGAAAAGTACCTCATTGACTCCAGTCGGCACGGGCTGTGGGTCATCTGGACTAGTTTGATGGATGTGGTCTCCATTTGACAAAGCTCATAGAAACAAAGATGGCATTCCTGAGCAGGGACGTGCACAGACATTTGGAGATTTAGAAAATTGTAACTTGTTTTTTATGTAAAAGAAACCAAACGATTATTACATCAACTAAATTGAACAGTAATTCACATCTCATAACAAAATAAGCTAAGGCGACTACTTGCATTCGGTGACTTGATTTTAAAAATGTTTTGCGGTCCATATCTCATTAAAATATCAAATGTTAGTAACTATTAAAGACAAAATGGGGACAATTCTGTTCTAATGTAGTTTGGCCATTGTAACTGCTGTGCAGGACATACTGATAAAATAGTGCCTCTAACTAATTACCTTAAATAAACTCACTAATTAATGAAACCAGTTCAATTCACATTATTCTTATTCTTATCATTCTTTATGAGCGCAGTAACGGTAAGGTATCTAATTACTTATTTATTTAGTATTCCATAACTTAGTAACAGAGATGGTCAAACTAAAGTGGAGACATGGCAGAAATCCTACAATGAAGCGGGACATTGAACTGTTCACCCGTGAGAGGGCGATCAAGAAAAGAGAGCGAGCGTTGAGGGAGTTCACAGATGAGAAGACACAGAAAGACAGAAGCACAATAACAACAAGGAGGCTATATTTAGGTGTTTTTTAGTAAATAACCGACGGTATCAAGAGGAAGTAAAGTCCCCTGGTTTGTCCCTTATACCCTAACTGCCATGAGACAACTCAAAATCAAGTTTTCCAAAATCCGACACTGAGGTGGTCTTAACGCACCGGCAGATGACAGCGCTGACAAAGTGTGTTTCCCACAGCGAGACGCTACGATACTAATCGTGGGCTCATCATGTTGATTTGGGCCACAACAGAAAAGAGAAAAACAAACTCTCGCTCTCTCCAGAGGGGCAGGTCAGCCAAAAATGCCAAGCGGACCGTTGCCCTGGCAACATTAGCCCGTACCTGTGCACGTCCCTGTTCCTGAGGCAACTCTCATTTTTCATGGCTCCTCTTCAAATAAAAACAACAAGAAGACATCCGTGCTACTCTTGGCCCACAGAGGGACATGTCTCTCCAGCTCGTCCCTATCTGTCTCTCTGTCTGTATCTGTGCGCTCATGGAGCCTCCTGCATCTTTCCCCCCCTTCTTCTTGACCCTCTTCTATCCCAGGTGTGAAATCCTCATCTCTCTCATCATCTGAGAGCTCAACATCTGAATCTCCCTGAACTATCTGGTGCAGGAAATGTCTGCTTCAGTTCCGTCTCCTGCAACAATATAGAGTCATAAAGTCCATGAAGACGGTCCTGACGTCCACTAGAATGGACATTTATAAAAGAGCTGTTATTAGAAAACTTGAATTATTGAATTGCTTTCAGAACTAATGATATAGTTCCTCACATGTTAATAAAAAGAACATATATGATTTTCATGGTAAAAATGACAATTATTCAACAATATTTGACTTCTCCTCCTGCTTCTATAACATGTTGTTTTTGGTATGCCAGCCATTTTGGATGAAAAGAAAGAGGAACTTCCCAGCATGACATTTTAACCAATGACATGTCACTGGAAAGACCAGGATGTCCTCTGTACATCAGGGATTGATAGAGTAGCTCAAAAGAGTCAAAGGAGATGCATGTTAACAAAATGTGGACATTTTCAATGGGCTGGGTCCCATATACATGAGGAAATATAAAGAGGAATCATTTATAATAATTTATGCATGTGTAGATTGGCCACCAGAGGGCGACAGATCCCCTCAGCCTCATTCACAGGAACACTGTTCACTAAAGAACAATTCAAATCTATATGAAAGAGGAATAATTTATAATAATATAAATCAAATCAAATCAAGTTTTATTTATATAGCACATTTATAAACGATTTTTGGTCGAGCCAAAGTGCTGTACATATAATAAAAATAGCCTACAGTAGAGACACTTTACAGCTAATACAACAGCACAGTTTGTTCAGAATGTCAGTATGAGAAAAACGACACCCTCTGTCCTTAGACCCTCACATCGTACAAGGAAAAACTTCCGGAGAAAACCAACAGTTTAAAGGGGAACATGGGAGAAACCTCAGGGAGAGCAAACATCTGTAAAGTGTCCACCAGAGGGCGACAGATCCCCTCAGCCTCATTCACAGAAACACTGTTCACTAAAGAACAATTCAAATCTATAGTAAACAGAGATAAGAGTAAAGGAGCATGAAATAAAATACATATCATTAAAATAAATAATATTAAAATACTTTTAACAGGAATCTTGGTAACATATACAAAAAAAATGAATACAAAAATAAAAATTGTAATCTAATATAAATAATATATGAAACAATTATAAATACAAGGGGTAATATAAAGCAAACTAATGTTTAAATATAAAAGACATACATTTAAGAATGAATAAATGTGGAGATTTTATTTTCAGAGTCCAATAGACCTGGAACCTGGACCTGGACCCGGACCTGGACCTGGACCCGGACCTGGACCTGGACCTGGACCTGGACCTGGACCTGGACCTGGACCTGAGTCCTCTAAGAGTGACCGCTCAATGGAGCCTCAATCTGCTGATGGGGGGTAAGACTCAAACTGACTAAAAGCCGTTTGATATAAAGTTATAGACTTTTATTGTCATTGTACAAAAATACAATGAGATTCAGAGTGCAGCCCTGCCCCAGTGTGCAATAACTAGACATACATAACAATACAAACACGGCAGTAGGACAGACAACATAAACAATCACACGGGGGAAAAGATTGTTAAAAATAGTGATGTAAAAATAAGTGCATTAAAAATGTGTATATGTGTGAAGATGATTACGGTTATTGCATTACGTGTGGTGGTGAAGCAGCCTGACGGCCCAGGGGTACAAACAGATTTTTTTGTCTGTTTGTCCGTGATTTGAAGCTCCTGTATCTCCTCCCATGAAGTCAGTTGTTGTCGGTGTTAAAGCTTCTGTGTAACCTTCAGGAAGTCCAAAGGTCAAAGGTTTGATTTGTCATATACACAGATACAGTGAAGAAAAATGCAATAGAAACAGGGTCACAGGTTCATCCAACAATAACGCAGAATATTATATAGATAGATATATATATATATATATATATATATATATAGATATATATATATATATATATATATATATATAGATATATATAGATATAGATATAGATATAGATATATATATATATATATATATATATATATATAGATATATATATATATATATATATATATATATATATATATATATATATATATATATATATATATATATATATATATATATATAAATAAAGCAGCCATGTCAGGTCCTCAGTGATGTGGACCCCGAGGAACCTGAAGCTGCTGACTCTCTCCACCGTAGTCCCATTAATGGCGATGGGGCGTTGTTATCCTGGCACCAAGATGTCAGGGTTTCGACCTTCTCTCTGTACGTCGTCTCGTTGCCGTCGGTGATCAGGCCGATGATGGTCGTGTCGTCAGCAAACTTCACGATTGTGTTGGAGCTGTGTGTGGCCACGCAGTCATGAGTGAACAGGGAGTAGAGGAGAGGGCTGAGCACGCAGCCTTGAGGGGCTCCGGTGTTGAAGATCAGGGTGGAGGCAGAGTCCTGCATCGGGTCGGGTACCCGACGGGTGACCCGCAAAAAAGGTGATTCGCGGGTGGTATTTTTTCAAACGCTTTTTTCTGGGTTCGGTTCTGGGTAAAACAAAGATGATGCGGGTCGGGTCGCGGGTGTTGCATAATACACATATTAAAATAATAATAATTTAGTTTAATGTTTAAATCCTCAGACCTCTCCCCCGCGGGACCGCGCACAATCATAACCTCTGCAGCGCATCAACCTGCTTCTGAGTGCGTCACATTCAAAATGGCTGAGGTGACAAATATGCAACTGCGTGTGTTAATAATTGCACGTTTTCACTGCTCATATATATGCGGGGTCGGGTTGGGTTGCGGAACTAATTGGCAATATGTGCGGTAGCTGGGCGGGTTCGGTATTGCACGTCACGGGTGCGGGGCGGGAGCGGGTCTTGAAAATCAGACCCGTGCAGGACTCAGGGTGGAGGATGTGATGTTTCCCACCCGCACTGCCTGGGGTCTGCCCGTCAGGAAGTTCAGGATCAGACCGGAGTCTGCATGAACTCTCTGGCGTTATCCTTTAAAGACACATTCTTTACGTTAGCTTCACACTGCTGGTGCTGGAGTGCAGCTGAAGAGAGGCGAGGCGCTTTGTAGATAAACTTCACGTCTTTTGGATTTTCTCTGAAAAGCTGTCCTTCACATAGAGAGCAGTCCACCGGCTGATATAGGGAGCTCAGAAAGTCAGGAAGGTTTAAATGTTTAATGTTCTTTTCAATCTGTTCACACATCGGCAACACAAAGCGATCACTAGCATTACATTGTTATATAAAGTGACTCGAAGAGATTTAACATATTTTCCATCAGTTTCTCTCCAGCTGGCAAAAGCATCTGTTTCTGTTTCAGGGTCCAGCAGCAGAGAGCAGACTCTCCCAGCTGTCTGTCCTTCAAGAGCGACTGGTCGAAGGACAAGTTCTTAGACTTTAAAGGACGACCTCCATCTGCTGATCAGAGGTAAGCTGTAACTCACAGTAAGAGTCCGGTTATCATTGAATAAAGCTAGTCCGTATGAAGTATTGTCCAACTTATTTTCCAGCAGTTTTTCTCCAGCATGTTTTACGGCCACATTATCAGGAGAGAGGAAGTCGTTTTTTCTCAGCGAGAACTGAACCTGTTAAGCCTGAATATTGTTGTGTTTGCCCCCGCCGGCACGGAACTGTGTGTCAGGGCTTCTTAACATTTAACAACCTACTAATGTGTCATACCCACTTAACGGGAAGAAACTCAGCTAACTGACGATATGAACAATTTTTACCAAAACAAAACACAAGTCGGGCGTCTGAATTAGTACTAAGCGAAAGAGTGCTAACGCTTTGTTGCTGTACTTAAAGGTGGGGTAGGTAAGTTTGAGAAAATGGCTCAAGATACACTTTTTGTTATATTCCATGGAATGCTCTTAACATCCCGATAGCAATGAATATCTGAAGAGCTTTGACAAAAAATCCATTAAAAAAAAGTCATCTGTAGAAGCCTTAGTGCTGTAAAAAGTACGACCAATCATCTGAGCCGGCTAAAGTAACTGGATGTCCTACCTACCTGTCAGCCTTCCATCTGTGCACAAACTGATCTCGTGCCCTCATTGGTCATGTGCGCGTTCGTGTGTGTTGGAGGAGGGGCTCTGTAAGGAAGTGGCAGATTTTCTCCGGTTGTGTATTTTCAAATTCTAGCGATCTCGAGCCGGTTTCTCAAACTTACCTACCCCAGCTTTAACAGGAAGAAACTCAGCTAACTGACGATATGAAACATTTTTACCGAAACGTCTGTCTTTATTTATGTCTTTATTAGGATTCCCATTAGCACTAGCATGAGCATTGGCTATTCTTCCTGGGGTCCTCACACACTCAAAATATACATAAACATACATACAACAAAATTAAAACAAAACAAAACAAAATTAAAACAAAACAAAACAAAATTAAAACAAAACAAAACAAAATTAAAACAAAACAAAACAAAATTAAAACAAAACAAAACAGCTCATCATTGCATGCAATTTACAGTGAAATGAAGTGAAAACTAAAATGTTCATCCAATTATCGCCATCCTAAGGCCAAACAAAAGTAAATACAAATAAGTTTACATCATAATATATGCACACATAGCCACAGGCACAGTTCAAATTTACTTTATAATACTTAAATAATTTTTTAGCAACCTTTTGAAATGTACTTGAGAATGTTCCTGAATGATGTGAGCCGGTAAAGAGTTCCAGCTGATCATGGCTCTGAACTGTTTTCTGTCCCATATTTGATTTAGATTTGGGTAATACAAACCTTCCTTCTATTGTATGTCGTGTTTGATAGTTATGTTGTGCATATTGCGCTATAAACCTTTGTGATAATATATCTGGTGAGTGAGTCACTGTAATATTTCTGACAAAATGTAATAAAATATAAGTTGACCTCTGTCTGACAGTTAACCATTTCAATGTCTCCAGCATTTCAGTGCCTCTGGTTCTGTAGGAGCACTGCAGTGCACATCGTGCTGCCTTATTTTGTGCTACTTGTAGTTTGTTTAAATCTTTTTCAGCAGCACTAGACCATATAACCAAACAATAATCAAGCTGCGTCAGAACCAAAGCATCCAAAACTTGTCTACTGACATCCATAGGCAAATATTTTACAATTCTTTTTACAACTCACACACCCCTTCCCATTTTATATACAACATGATCTATTTGTTTAGACCAAGATCATTTATGATCCAGGGTTATACCTAGCAATTTAGTCTCCTTGACCTGTTCAATTTCAATATGGTTTAAATGTAGTTGCAATTTTGGTTCACCTTTTAACTGATGATTTGATCCTATTAATTTTGTTTTTCCCGCATTAAGTACCAACTTATTATTTATGACCCACTCTGATATCAGTAGTAGATCTTTATTCATAACATTTGTCAACTCTCTTGTAGTTGATGCTGCATAATATATTGTTGAGTCATCTGCTTACATTACAATTTTAGCTTTTTCTAACACTAATGGTAGGTCATTTGTAAATATAGAAAATAAAAGTGGTCCCAAACAACTACCCTGAGGTACTCCACAAGTGACTGTTTTCATCTTTGAGAGACTTCCATTAAAAAAAACAGTTTGACTTCGATTTGTCAGGTAACTTTCTAACCACCTCAGCGTTTCAAAATTAAAACCATATTGTTCCAGCTTGTGTAACAACAAAGAATGGTCAATGACATCAAAAGCAGAACTAAAATCGAGTAGTACTGCACCCACTAACTTCCTATTATCTAGTTCGCCCTTCCAGTCATCTGTCATTTGTGTTAAAGCGGTGCATGTGGAATGGCCAGGTCTGTAAGCATGTTGATACACAGTATTAAGTTTGTTACCTTCAAAGTATTTTTGTATTTGATTGAAAATTATTCTCTCCATTATCTTTGCTAATGCTGGTAATAAACTTATTGGACGGCTATCTGTACCAGAAAATGGTCCAGCTGGATTTTTTGCAAGTGGAATAATGTTTGCTATTTTCCATGCCTGTGGGCAAATACATTTATCAATAGTCAAATGTATAATATGACAGATAGGCTCTGCAACAAAATTAGCAACATATCTAAGAAATGTACCAACTGATCCACTCCTGGTGGTTTATCATTACATTTACCTAGTAGACATTCAACATCTGTAATTGTCACTTTTTCTATTTTAAATGTACACTTCTTATTTTTCATAATTAAATCCTTTATTAGAAATGTGGAGTTACTATTTATAGTTTGATTCATATTTCTCCTCAAATGTTTTACTTTATCAAGAAAGTAATCATTCAGATGATCAGCAATTTGTACTGGTTTTGTCAAAAATGTCCACCTCAAGATATGTTGAAGTGGATTTCGGCTTACGGCCCATCATGCCATTCACTAAACTCCACAGTCTTTTCTTGTCATCCTTTATCTCTTTAATTTTATTTCCATAATACAACTGTTTTTTCTTTTTATTTAATGCTGTAACATAATTCCTTAACCTTCTATACATTTGCCCATCTGACTCATAACTTGATGAGAGAGCTACATGTTGTGCATCATCTCTTTGTTTCATTAGATCCCTTAATTCCTCATCTAACCAGGGTGCTCTAAAGTTCCTTACAGTCTGTTTTCTAAGTGGAGCCTGTTTATCAATCACCTGCATAAATAACAAATTAAAGAGATCAAGAGCATCATCCGGATCGACTTTCTCAAAAACATATTTCCAACATATCTTTTGAACATCCTGTATAAATAACTCTTCACTCAAATATTTCATTGATCTCCTCACAATTACTTTTGGCCCAGCTTTTTGCACCTTTGTCTTTCTCACGATAATTATTAAATTATGATCAGAACACCCTACTGGAATTGATATTGCCTGAGAACATACATGACTAAAATTAGTAAATATATGATCAATACAAGTTGCACTTTTTGACCCATCTTTCTTTATGCATCTCCTAGTAGGTTTAGTCACCATTGGTACCAAGTTACATGTATTCATTATTGTCTGCAGCTTGTTTTTAAGGGAACAGTGCAACATATTCCAGTCAATATTTAAATCTCCGATAAAATAAATCTCTGTCAAGATCACAAACTTTGTCTAACATTTCACATAATTTGTCTAAATAAATGAAGTTTGCATTTGGAGGTCTGTAACAACATCCTACCAACAAAGGTTTCAAGTGAGGTAAAAGAATTTGCAACCAAAGTACTTCCATATCAGCAGACATCAAATCATATCTCACTTTAGCTGGTATTTGCTTTTGAATGTAGACTGCCACCCCACCTCCATATGCTTTCCTGTCCTTTCTAAATATTCTATATCCATCAATATCAACTGCAGCGTCTTTAAATGTGTCATCTAAGTGAGTTTCAGATACTGCTAACAAATGAATACCACATGATAATATTTCCTCTATCTCAGACACTTTATTTCTTAGACTACATATATTTATATGAGCCAATTTAAACCCTTTACTTGGTAATTTATTCAACATTAAGATGGCAATTTAAATGTTATCTCTTTTTCACTTCCTATCAAAATGAGAGCTGAACTAAAACATACATGGAACACAATTTCAACCACACACACACCATCACATACATAACCCAACATTTATCTGCACATAGATTGCTATAACTGTGCATACACACTCGCTCAATTAGACGAGCCTCCCGGTAGCTCCCAAACATTTTAAAATAATAGTATGAAATAGATTCATGGTAATGTCTCGCAACACTAGATCTAATCAATACATCTGAATTACATTTTAGGAGGAATGAACAACAATAGGGACAAGTTGACATTTGTCTCTATTCAAAATCTAATAAACATAAATTCATACTCGCAGATGATGAAGTAAATAACTTCAAATAAATGAGTAGATAACTCATAGACCAGTGAATATTGGCCTACAAGAAAATAAAAACAATTGTGGAAATCACCAAAACTGCAACAATTTCGATTTTCATAATACAATTAATTTCTTCTCCTATATGTATAATCATACCATCTATCAGGTCATGTCCATCAGTTATTTCCCACCTTCATTTCTGGTTTGAACTGAAACCGGGCTTATCAGTGTTTTATAGAAATGCTCAGCTTCACTACAGTCCCGATAAAGTTTGGTTTGTCCATCGAAGGTTACGATGAGCGTTGCGAGGAACAATAGTCCATGCCTCACCTCAGCCTTGCGCAGCTTCATCCTGACGTCATTGAATAGGGCTCTCTTCCTGGAAATATCCGGCTAGCTTCAAGATAGCTTCCTTAGCTTGATATCTCTGCTTAGTGACAATCATAGGTCCGGGTCTCAAATCAGTCCCCTGCCCAACAACCCTGTATGCAATCTCGACTGCCGGTTCACATGAGAACTCACTTCCGAACACCTCCTTTAAAAAGTTTGTCACAAAGGCAATGAGATCGCTCTTCTCAATGTCCGTTTTCAGTCCAATCACACGTAGATTAAACTTTCTGCTTTGAATCTCCATTCTCTCTATTTTGTCTTTGAACTCTTTGTTTTCCTTCATTAGATTGCCATTTGCGGTTTCGAGTATAGCAACCCTACAATCCATGTTGGTTATCCCCTCCTCCATATCACCGAGCTTCTAACAACATGAGTCAAGTTCTCCCTTTAAAGCATCAAGCTGCGGCTGGAATTTCTGGAAAGCAGCCCCTATCTCCTCTCTTATTATGGAGCGTATTAGTACCGACAGCTCCGAGTGGTTCACCTGCGAGGCCCTGCTCTCCATGGCGTTCTCCTCTGCTGCTTGTGTGTCACTCACTCCCGAAAGACCGCTGCTCTCATTCAATGGCACTTTAGCCTTTTTGCTTGGTTTCTTCGGTGGCATTACATTCCCCACATCATATTTCGCTTTAAACTTTGAGTGATCAACTTGCTCATCTGATCATAACCTGATTTCTCAAAAAGTTTGCTAAGGGAGCTACACGCTCTCAGACTTCACACACAACTTCTGCGCACGCGCATTGAGTGAGAGTCTCGTCACAGCAAGCGACAACGCTTGACAAAACACAAGTCTAACGCCGGGCGTCTGAATTAGCACTAAGCGGAAGAGTGCTCACGCACTTAGCAAATAACTCACGGTAGCAATATTGTATATTCATCGGATCTGCACAAACAAGATATCATATTATATTGATTCCGATAGTATAAGTATCATCACTGTGCGACCAAAACTCACGGCAGCGAAAGCCAGGAAAGACAACACACAACTTGACTTTACGTCTTACCTTTGCTGTTTTCTGATCAAAAGTTGTGTTTCAGGGCATTTGAACGCAGACAAACGCTGCTGAAGGTTAATCCAATGTCTCTGTGTCACTTTGAAATGATTACTGATAATCCATCATAACCTTTATGGCAATAAACGTATTTTACAAATAGAGTGTAACAGAGCTTCCGGTTTTGGGCAAACTGCGTGCGCTTCACTCTCACTCCTCAATAGCAGGGCTCAACGCTAACTTTTTTAAGTGGTTGCCAGGCAACCAGGCATCAGCTTTTGGTTGCCAAAACTGAAAATAGGGTTGCCATTTTTAGTCACCCTATATTTTAAACAACTTAGATACTATACAGTTATTCATCAACTTAATAATGAACATGTGACAAAAGAATGTTCAAATGCTTTACAATTAGTAATTAACACAATTAGTTGAAACCTAAGTGGTAGGAAACTCGTCCACCCTCAATGGCTGGTATACTAAACACCAGTAGTGCAGCTGCTGTCATGTTCTTCACAGATCCCTCAAACATGAATTGAGCAAGTCACTAGTTTCTTGGCCATCCGTTGTCTCCCTTTCAAATGTGGGTTTGAACTTTGTGCTGACCCCCACCATAGATCCACTGGCCCTTCAGCATTGAAGTCTTGCATTGGCCAGACTAATACATTTGTAATGTTAAATAAATGAAAACCATTCACAGTTAAGAATTAGATATTAATTATTAATGCTGTAAATTACCTTTAATATGTCTAACTATATTTAACATGTGTTACCTTTTTATAGAAGTGATTATATTTTTATGCCAATATTTTACTATGGTAAAGTTTCGTTTAGCACTTTTATTTTGGTCGTAATAAAATCGGGACTCTTATTTTGAAGGAACTTTTACCGGAAGTGAATGCACAACGGAGCAGAATGAAATCAACCCACTCAAAATATTTCTTCTTAGAATAAGTGAGAAATGGATTTAACTTATGTATGACAGCTACCATGCTGGAGAAATTAGAAACTGTAATTGTTTGCAATCATTTATGGCAAAAAATTATGTATTGAAGTCAATGGAGAGAGAAAACGTATATTTAAATCCCGTTTGAATTGTGCCAAAAATTACACATATGATGTTTGTCAATTTAAAAAATCATTTCCATGTAAAAAAAGTCACAGTTTGTCTTAAAACTGTTGAAATATAAGACTATGAAAAATACGCAACTATAAAGACTACAAATCCCAGAGTCCCGGTCCCGCATGCTGGCTCTCACGGAACCGACTAACTCCCCTTGTGTGTATGTACAGCTCTCAACGTGCCCAGACTTGGAGTGATTTTCACCTCTTTTAATACTTTCCGCCTCATTCTGAAAGAAAGAAGTGAAATGTGCCAACATGACGGCCGTTTTGGTGTGTGGGGCGAGAGGGAGATGTAGTTCATTCAGTGTAATTCAGCGTTTCACACAAACAAAAGTGTGACTTCACAGTTTTACCACACATTTTAATTTTTTGACTTTCAAAATTATCTTTTTAATTGATAAACATCATATGTGTAATTCATGGCACAATTCAAACGGGATCGAAAGATAATCTTTCTCTCCATTGACTTCAATACATACTTTTTCAGAAATAAGGTCCATGGAGCTCCCCCGGAAAGGGAGGGACTTCGCCTCTCTATAATTTACATTTTTTTACTATGTTCAATCTGAATTTACTTTAAAATAAAAACATCTATATTGATTCTGACTCATCTGCATTCAACTCACAGGTTTATCATTGCTTTGAGAAAAAATATTAATAATTTACCCCTTTTTAGAAGTGAAGATATAGTCATTTGTTCTGGGCATGTCATACGTTTTTGTCCAGCTTGCATCTGTTTCTGTTTCAGGGTCCAGCAGCAGAGACCAGACTCTCCCAGCTGTCTGTCCTTCAAGAGCGACCGGTCGAAGGACATCTTCAAAGACTTTAAAGGACGACCTCCATCTGCTGATCAGAGGTAAGCTGTAACTCATAGCAAGAGTTTGGTTATCATAGAATAAAACTAGTTCTTAAAGTCTTGCCCGACCCCTCCTCATGTCCAAAGTGTTTAGTTGTGAACGTCCACACTGGGAGGGGCAGTGAAACTCCATCTGAAAGCTCAGGCTGTTCAGAAGCTGTTCCACCATCTCACAAACACTTCTGATGGAGGAGACTGAGCCTTCATCAAAGTCACAACCAGCTCTACTGCCAGGTGAACCCTGACCCCTGCTGTGGGGCTGGAGGTGGAGCTGGGGGGGTAACGGGGGCTGGTGTAAGAACTGTCCCTAGGTCTGTCCTCTTCCTGATGAACAGCTGTTAGCCAGCTGCAGAGTCCAGTCTCTATCCACACAGCCACGTTCCAGGAAGACCAGAATGAAGGATGGACAGAATCCTCTTCAACAGTAGCTGGAAATAAATATTCCTGTAGTGCAAAGTTCCCGCTGACGCACAGGACCACCAGCCTGTTTCCCTGTCCTCCTTTACCCTGAGTGTGTCTCTGTGTGGACAGACATCATGTGAGCTAATGCTTCATGGTTCCTCCACAGAGGGGACCAGGAGAGCTGGGAGGTTCCCGGTGGTCAGTCTGCCCAGCAGCATCAGACACAGCTGGACTCCATATTCACGGTGAGTACATGTACTCCAGATACTTGACCTCTCTTCTGTTCACAGTCATCTCCATGCTGCACTTTCAGAGAGTCAGTCTGTCCGGATCTGATGTTTGGATCCATGGTTTATAGTTTGTGTCCTTCATGTGATGTTCCAGCTGCTGGAGGACCACATCGTCACCTTTGTGAAGAGCGAGCTGAAGAAGATCCAGAAGGCTCTGAGTTCAGATTACCCAGAATGCTTAGAGAGTCAGAGGGAGGATGAGGAGGTGTTGGAGGCTGAGGATGAAGAACAGAGGAGGAGCAGAGAGGCCTTCCTGAACATCACACTGCACTTCCTGAGGAGCATGAAGCAGGAGGAGCTGGCTGACCGTCTGCACAGCAGTAAGAGGGTTTCTATAGAGAGTTAACACTCTGGATAAATGTCTCCTCTGCTGATGTCTCAAGAGACCAACATATATCCATACTTCATTCAGAGAGCCAGAGTTACAGTGTGACCTCATGATCTTTGTTGTGTGTTCTTTCAGGAACCTTTGCTGGAGTCTGTCAGCGTAAACTTAAGTCCACCCTGAAGGAGAGGTTCCAGTGTGTGTTTGAGGGCATTGCTAAAGCAGGAAACCCAACCCTTCTGAACCAGATCTACACAGAGCTCTACATCACAGAGGGGGGGTCTGCAGAGGTCAATGCTGAACATGAGGTCAGACAGATTGAAACAGCATCCAGGAAACCAGACAGACCAGAAACAACCATCAGACAAGAAGACTTCTTTAAAGCCTCACCTGGAAGAGATGCACCAATCAGAGCAGTGATGACAAAGGGCGTGGCTGGCATTGGGAAAACAGTCTTAACACAGAAGTTCACTCTGGACTGGGCTGAAGGCAAAGCCAACCAGGACATCCAGTTCATATTTCCATTCACCTTCAGAGAGCTGAATGTGGTGAGAGAGAACAAGTACAGCTTGGTGGAACTTGTTCATCACTTCTTCTCTGAAACCAGAGACGCAGGAATCCGCAGGTTTGATCAGTTCCCGGTTGTGTTCATCTTTGACGGTCTGGATGAGAGTCGACTTCCTCTGGACTTCCTCAAAACTGAGATCCTGACTGATGTCACAGAGTCCACCTCAGTGGATGTGCTGCTGACAAACCTCATCAGGGGGAAGCTGCTTCCCTCTGCTCGCCTCTGGATAACCACACGACCTGCAGCAGCCAATCAGATCCCTCCTGAGTGTGTGGACATGGTGACAGAGGTCCGAGGGTTCACTGACCCACAGAAGGACGAGTACTTCAGGAAGAGGTTCAGAGATCAGGAGCAGGCCGGCACCATCATCTCCCACATCAAGACCTCACGAAGCCTCCACATCATGTGCCACATCCCAGTCTTCTGCTGGATCTCTGCTTCAGTTCTGGAGGAGGTGTTGAAAACCAGAGGGGGAGGAGAGCTGCCCAAGACCCTGACTGAGATGTACATCCACTTCCTGGTGGTTCAGTCCAAAGTGAAGAACATCAAGTATGATGGAGGAGCTGAGACAGATCCACACTGGAGTCCAGAGAGCAGGAAGATGATGGAGGCTCTGGGGAAACTGGCTTTTGAGCAGTTGCTGAAAGTCAACCTGATCTTCTATGAGTCCGACCTGACAGAGTGTGGCATCGATATCAGAGCAGCCTCAGTGTACTCAGGAGTGTTCACACAGGTCTTTAGAGAGGAGAGAGGACTGTACCAGAACAAGGTGTTCTGCTTCGTCCATCTGAGCTTTCAGGAGTTTCTGGCTGCTCTTCATGTCCATCTGACCTTCATCACCTCTGGAGTCAACCTGCTGGCAGAAGAACCAACAACCTCCCAGAAGCCTAAAGTCAAACCTGAACTAACACATCTCTACCAGAGTGCTGTGGACCAGGCCTTACAGAGTCCAAACGGACACCTGGACTTGTTCCTCCGCTTCCTCCTGGGTCTTTCTCTGCAGACCAATCAGAAACTCCTACGAGGCCTGCTGACACAGACAGGAAGTAGCTCACAGACCAATCAGGAAACAGTCCAGTACATCAAGAAGAAGATAGAAGAGGATCTGTCTGCAGAGAGAAGCATCAACCTGTTCCACTGTCTGAATGAACTGAATGATCGTTCTCTAGTGGAGCAGATCCAACAGTCCCTGAGTTCAGGAAGTCTCTCCACAGATAATCTGTCTCCTGCTCAGTGGTCAGCTCTGGTCTTCATCTTACTGTCATCAGGAGAAGATCTGGACGTGTTTGACCTGAAGAAATACTCTGCTTCAGAGGAGGCTCTTCTGAGGCTGCTGCCAGTGGTCAAAGCCTCCAACAAAGCTCTGTAAGTACAGAGATCATTGATTTAGTGAATCAGTTATTAACACACTGCTGTCTTCTGAATAACTGTTGTCCTCATCGTCTCTTCAGGCTGAGTGGCAGTAACCTGTCAGAGAGAAGCTGTGCAGCTCTGTCCTCAGTCCTCAGCTCCCAGTCCTCTAGTCTGAGAGATCTGGACCTGAGTAACAACGACCTGCAGGATTCAGGAGTGAAGCTGCTGTCTGCTGGACTGGAGAGTCCACACTGTGAACTGAAGACTCTCAGGTCAGAGACCAGAACAGTTTGACTTAGCCAGCAATACAAGTCAATACCACCATCAGCCATGCTGCTGTGCTGTGGGAATACCATCACTCACATCTGTATCTTTGTAACGCACCAATGAGAGAACACACGTTCACATGCATGTGTCATATTTTGGTTAGCTACATTTAACTAAGTTACTTTAGCCAAAGCCTTAGCTAGCTTTGTTTTAGCAACTAACTAAAACAAATGTGTTATATATATTTTGTAGTAGCCATTTGTGAAATATGACAGCTTGATTAGCTTTGAAAACTGTGATCCTGGATTGAATGAATTTCATATTAATGAAACCATAAATGAGACAAAGTTAGCTAGCTAGCTCCCCCCGCCTCACTTCAGTCAACATCGTTAAGTCTGATTTCTTTGTGGGTAATTGGACCATGTGACATATACTAAGAATAACTTTATAGGAATAGTCAGTCTTCTACTTCCTTTTTAAAAGTTGCCTAGAAGCGCAGACTGCAGGGATTTCAAGGAATTTCACGATATTCAAAACAGAGAAGCCAGATCCAGATGTATTTGTAGGCACGAGTACATACTCTGTTGATGGCGCTCTGCTGAAAGCAGCAATGGAACAAACAGGACTAAACTCTCCATGTGTGTTTGCTCCAGGGAGGCAAACCCCCCTAGACTTCCTATTGGCTGGTTCCATCACATGCACCATTACAATCCTACATATCATATCTTATCCAGGGTGATTCATTTTAAACACAAATGTTGTTTCTCTTTTTGTTCATTCTGTTCTCTTCAGGCTGAGTAGCTGTAACCTGTCAGAGAGAAGCTGTGCAGCTCTGTCCTCAGTCCTCAGCTCCCAGTCCTCTAGTCTGAGAGATCTGGACCTGAGTAACAACCACCTGCAGGATTCAGGAGTGAAGCTGCTGTCTGCTGGACTGGAGAGTCCACACTGTGAACTGAAGACTCTCAGGTCAGAGACCAGAACAGTTTGACTTAGCCAGCAATACAAGTCAATACCACCATCAGCCATGCTGCTGTGCTGTGGGAATACCATCACTCACATCTGTATCTTTGTAACGCAACAATGAGAGAACACACGTTCACATGCATGTGTCATATTTTGGTTAGCTACATTTAACCAAGTTACTTTAGCCAAAGCCTTAGCTAGCTTTGTTTTGCAACTAACTAAAACAAATGTGTTACATATATTTTGTAGTACCCATTTGTGAAATGTGACAGCTTGATTAGCTTTGAAAACTGTGATCCTGGATTGAATTAATTTCATGTTAATGAAACCATAAATGAGACAAAGTTAGCTAGCTAGCTCCCCCCGCCTCACTTCAGTCAACATCGTTAAGTCTGATTTCTTTGTGGGTAATTGGACCATGTGACATATACTAAGAATAACTTTATAGGAATAGTCAGTCTTCTACTTCCTTTTTAAAAGTTGCCTAGAAGCTCAGACTGCAGGGATTTCAAGATATTTCACGATATTCAAAACAGAGAAGCCAGATCCAGATCTATTTGTAGGCACGAGTACATACTCTGTTGATGGCGCTCTGCTGAAAGCAGCAATGGAACAAACAGGACTAAACTCTCCATGTGTGTTTGCTCCAGGGAGGCAAACCCCCCTAGACTTCCTATTGGCTGGTTCTATCACATGCACCATTACAATCCTACATATCATATGTTATCCAGGGGGATTCATTTTAAACACAAATGTTGTTTCTCTTTTTGTTCTTTCTGTTCTCTTCAGGCTGAGTGTCTGTAACCTGTCAGAGAGCAGCTGTGCAGCTCTGTCCTCAGTCCTCAGCTCCCAGTCCTCTAGTCTGAGAGATCTGGACCTGAGTAACAACGACCTGCAGGATTCAGGAGTGAAGCTGCTGTCTGCTGGACTGGAGAGTCCACACTGTGAACTGAAGACTCTCAGGTCAGAGACCAGAACAGTTTGACTTAGCCAGCAATACAAGTCAATACCACCATCAGCCATGCTGCTGTGCTGTGGGAATACCATCACTCACATCTGTATCTTTGTAACGCAGCAATGAGAGAACACACGTTATACCATCATCGATTACATTCAAGATTCAGAGATGTATTGTCATGTCATATACACAACTACGGTGTAGTTCTGCAATGAAGGAAACACGTAGGTCAGAGGTTCCTCAACAGTGCAATTACAAGACGTACATCTTTATAGAAATAAAATAATAATAATATAGTCTGCAAAATGTATAAAAACAGAGCAAGCTCAGGTGCTTAACTCTCTCTTAACATTGTTGTTGTGAAACGAGACACAACAAATGTGTCACAATTCTCCAAATGACTCCTGGCACGACCTTATTTAAAGCGTCTAAAACAGGGGTCTCAGACTCAATTTACCTGGGGGCTGCTGGACGTAGAGTCTGGGCCGCTTCAAGTATTTCGCAAAACATTTATTAAAAAATACAACATTAACAGTTCTTCAACATCTTCTTAACATGAACTGTTCTTCAACATCTTCTTAACATGAACTGTTCTTCACAACATAACTATGTACAGTTGCTCTTTCTTGCCTACTCCTTGCTGGTAGAGACCTGGCAGCGCTTCCTCTCACACAGCTGAGCCACATTTGGTTTGAGGGAGGAAGCAGTTGAAACCCTCAGTATGGCTTGAAGATGTGCATCAGTAAGTCTGGACCTGGACTTTGACTTATTGAAGTTCATGGTGGAGAAGAGTTGTTCACACATATATGTGCTCCCAGAAAGGCACATGGTCCGCTTGAACATCCTGGAAATCTCAGGGAAGGAGGGGGGGCAATTCTCTCATGAACTGTCCAAGCTTGTCTGCTTTCCCATTCACTTCCCTGAACTTGGCTTTGAGCTCAGAATTGCACTGCAGGCCGATGAGCTCCATTTGAAGCACACCAGGGGCATTTTCCACATCAAAGGAGAAGGGGTCTGCAAACATTTGGAAAGTGGCTCTGTGTTTCTTGAAGTCTGCAAACCGCTGATCGAATTCCTTCTGTAGCTTCACAACGGCATCAATATACTTCTCACCACTGAATGCTGTGCCCCTGTCCATGAGAGCCTTGCATGCTGGGAAATGGCAGAGGTTTTTCTGAGGGAGCTGGGCTTTCCATAACATCAGTTTTGTAGAGAATGCTCTGACATTGTCATGCTGCACTAACAAGCTGGCCCTGGCCCTGCAACTTCTTATTCAGAGCATTCAGCTCCTGCGTGATGTCAACAAGAAAAGCTAAGTCCATGAGCCATTTGGGATCACTCAGCTCGGGAACAGCCATCCCACCCTTCTCCAGCATGAATACTTTCAGTTCTGTTCTCAACTCAAAAAACCTCTTCAGGACGTTTCCCCTGCTGAGCCAACGTACCTCTGTAAGTAGAGCACATCCTTTAAGACCCTGGATCTGATATGGTTGATGCATTTCACAACGACAGACATCACATTGTCAAACCTAAAGCATTTGCTGCAAAGGGCCTGCTGATGGATAATGCAGTGCAGAGCAATAGCCTCCTCCACACCCTCCTCCTCCAGTCCCTGTCATTGATGGCGCTCCGTCCGTCGTGATTCCAACAAACCTCTTCCATGGCAGACCGATATCCGCAATGGCATCACACAGTTGCTGAAATATCTCCTGAGCGGTGGTCTGGCCATGCATTGGTTTCACTGTAAGCAACTCCTCTGTCACTTCAAAATTGTCTTCAACACCACGGACATACATTGCGAGCTGAGCGGTGTCAGTGATGTCTGTGCTCTCATCAAGAGCCACAGAGTATGCACGGAACAGTTTGGCTTTGTCACACAGCTGTTCATATATGACACTTGATAAGTCAGAAATGCGCTCTGCCACTGTGTTAGCTGACAGGCTGATGTTGTTGAACTGACCCTTCTTTTCCGGACAGACTATACTTGCAGCCTGCAACATGCATTTTTTTACAAACTCGCCTTCCGTAAACGGCTTTCCCGCTCTAGCAATCATCTCACTCACCACATAGCTAGCTTCGACTGCTAAATCAGCCTCATTGCTTCCTTTCTTCAAGAGATTTTGTTGCTTCCATAGAATATTTTTTTAGCTCTGTGACTTTTCTCTCTCTCTCATCTCCCAAGTATTTTGCGTACTCTGCATGTTTAGTTGAGTAGTGACGTTTGACGTTATACTCCTTGTATACAGCGATTTTCTCTTTGCATATAAGGCACGTTGCGTTTCCCCTGTACTCAACAAAAAAATATTCAGTCTCCCACTTCTCCTGAAATGTTCTGTGGTCATCATCGATTTTTCTTTTCCCTGAAAGTTTTGATGAAGACATGGCGATATATTTTGCTTCCACTCTGTGTCACTTTTGGATCACTGTCTGGATTGATCCCGCTGCGTGCATTTGATTGACGTGTGGCGGAGTTCCCTCGGAGGGGGGAGGGGCGAGGGAACTGCGCGCAGCAGTTCCCTGCCAGCAGCAGCAGCAGCGAGAAAAATAAAATTGAAATATAAAGCGCAAACGTAAACGCGCGGGCCAGATTAACACTATTACATGATATCAACAAAGGGGCCATGAGAAACTGTCTCGCGGGCCACGTCTGGTGTGAGATTAAAAAAGCCCAATTGCTTTTACAATAAATAAACATTGAATGTGTTTAATTGAATAGTAAAGTGGTTTAAAGTTAGTGGCAGGTTGTGTGTGAGAGAGAATAAATAAGACACACCGATATTTAAAAAAATTGTTATTCTTTTCCCCCGCATATTTAGCATATTTCGCAACTTCCCCCAATTTCACCGCATAAAATCACATAAAAACCCCGCATGTTTAATCGCATAATCAAGGATTTTAGCCCGCGTTTTTCTGGAGGGTCTAACTAGAATTAGGGGTGGGCGATATTGAAAAAGATAATATCACAATATTTTTCAAGCAGTATCACGATAGACGATATTTATCACGATATTTTTTCATGTCGGTTATTATGGTTATTTTTCAAGTTACTTAACAGTACAACCACCTACAAGGTAACAACAACTAAAATAAAAAGGAGTAACAGACCAAAATACCATTTCAAGCTGGTTTTAATTCTGCAATGAATCCCTGAATGAACAATTCAACAGGAACTTCCTCAGTGTTCAAGTAGGTAGGCCTACACCCTACTCAACAAACGTTAACACTGCTTTCTTCACCAAGTAAAGTGCACTCTCTTGCTAAATAAAATAAAATATTCAAGGCACAGTTTCTCAGTATAACAATGCACTTCCTGTTTTAAGTAGCACTAGCAGTGATGTAACATCAACACACATGAAAAGGAGAGGAAAACATAAAGAAGTAAAACATAAAACATCAATGAGGAAAAGTCAGTGCCAAACAATTAAAATGTAAACTTTAGACTTGAAGTGCAATCAAAGACTTTAACATAACTGAACATCTGTTTCAAAAGGGAAAAACAATATAAATACCTTATTGATAAAATAAAATATAAGCCAACAGAATCAACCAAGACAATAAATGAAGTGCAATACTGTCTGAATCCTGACTACAGCTTGGTTATTAACCGGTATCAGTATGTTGTTACTTCGACATAATTTTGAAACGTGTATTACAATTAAGTCACTGTAAAATAGGTTCATTTTGTCGTAGTTGGTTTCCATCACAGTATTTACATGGATATAAGCCCCGCCCCCTCTCCAGCGTGTCCTGTTTGAAGGACAGGAGTAAACAGCTGACCGTCGCGGTGAAACTCTAGCGGTTATTGTGAGAATATTCGCATCGCGTCCGTTGTGAACGCAGCATAATGCAGTTCAGAAAACACTGTTCTGACGCTTTTAAAGCAACTTCGAGATTTTAACAGTATCAGGGGCACACAGGCCATGGTGGCCGAAGGACGTACAATTATTTTCGGGGCTCCGTGAAAATCCTACCCTGGTGCACTATCACGATAGATATGATATCTCTGAAAAGGCATATCGTGGAGACGTGTGGCTTGATATTGAGTAAGAAAAAGGTTGATAAACGCAGTGAGAATGGGTCTGCAGAGAGAATCCCAACTGTCTGTTATCAGCCTGCAGCCAGGGAGGAGAGATCAGCAGAGCTGCCTGCAGAGTGTGTTCAGAGTGTGTGTGTGAGGAAGTCCGTGGATTGGTCAATTTGGACCAATCAGCGGGGGCTTAACGTAACGGCTCCGCGGACGTAACGTAACGGCTCCACGGATTGGTCCATTTCGTTCCGGGTACGGTTGACATCATGTGTACCCGGAAGAATCAAATGGACAATGACGTATCTCCAACGAGGCGTTTTGGGGAGGTGAGGGTTTTGACTCTGCAGACCGTTTACATGCATAAAAACCTTCATAACACAGAAGGGGACGGATAAAACCAGAAAAGCATGACATGGGACCTTTAAAGCTTCTTCTGCAGGATGACTGGGCCTCAGAGATTGGGGGAGGAGCTCTGAAGAGACAGAACATGCTGAGTGATTTAATTTGTGTCCTGAGACGCCTCAGGACCAGCCAGCAGGAGCTGAGGTGGTGCTGGTTAAACACCATTTCATTATTCTGTGTCTAACACTCTGGATGATTTCTGAAATACTCCATGTATCTCCACAATGAGCAGCCCTGATAGGCCACACTGTGAGCGTCTCAGACGATCTGCCTGGTGGTGTTGGAGGTCTGATGTCCAAACTGTAGTAGAGTGTGTCGGCTGCAGATCTTCTTGTAGTCATCTCTCTGTGTCTTTGTTCACATTATTCTCTATTCCTTTGTTTTATGATCTGTTCATATCAATAAGACCCTTGCCATGGCTGTCCAGTTGAACTGTGAAGCAGTGACTGGAGTTTTAGGTGTAGAGATGACCCAGAGGTGATGCAGTAATAAGCCCCGCCCCCTTCCAGTCCTGGACCCTCAGATGATCTGACGGCTTGTTTGTGTGTCTGCAGGCTGTCAGGCTGTCTGATCACAGAGGAAGGCGGTGATGCTCTGGCCTCAGCTTTAAACCCCTCCCATCTGAGAGAGCTGGACCTGAGCTACAATCATCCAGGAGCCTCAGGGGGGAGGCTGCAGTCTGCTGGACTGGACACGCTCAGGTATGGATCACTGACGGCCTAAACCAGGGGTTTTCAAAGTGTGAGGCAGCGCCTCCCTTGGGGGGCGACAGAGAGCTTCATGGGAGGCGCAGCTTGAGAAAAAATAATGAGAAACAGTGAAATCTAGCTGGTTAATTTCAGCTCACATTCGAGCGGCAACATACAGTGTGCGAAAAAGAACACATCCGATCGTCCGAGACGTGTTCTTTATAATATCGGACAAATACATCTTTCCATTGACGTGTCCGACGGACAAGTGACGTTTTTCGCCCATAAATATTAGTTTTGGTTCTGCTTGTTGATTTCTCGCCGCTTTCTGTACTGTTAGACGGGGCGGGGCTTGGAGCACAGTGGCAGGGTTGGGAAGCAGTAGGAACAAAGAACAATTGTCCGGTCCCGGGAATAATAAGAGTTGTGAGAGAGCTCTCTCTCTCTCTCTCTCTCTCTCTCTCTCTCTCTCTCTCTCTCTCTCTCTCTCTCTCTCTCTCTCTCTCTCTCTCTCTCTCTCTCTCTCTCTCTCTCTCTCTCAGCATTTTAGCTCCTATGTTGTTAATATTGACGCTATTTCCTTTATGAAGTAAAGCAGCCTCCCTGTCTGTGTCCTCACGCTGTACTCACATCTGTACATGTACATCCCCGGACCCCCAGACTTGGAGGAGCACAGGGATGTCAGTTTATGAAGCAGGGTATAGAAAGTAGCCTACGTTATTGAAATGAAAATACAATTCATTTACTTTTACAAACAGTGAGCAGCTGGGCAGCTGCAGCATGTGTGTTGCAGGACATGTGTTGGACAGAGTGTGTGGTTGGACTCTGTCTCACAGGCAGGTTGCAGTGTAACATCAGAGAAGACTGGCACTCAGCACGATAGATTCAAACACTCACACAGAGACGAGAAGAGCGAAACAGTCGGAGTCATTTCAAATGGCGTGCTCAAAAAAGAGAAAGGAAGCGAAAACAGAGCATTTAATGACATTTCCTCTCTTACTGGACCTCTTTGAAATGCAATTGAATGCCCCTGCATTATAGCAACAACAACAATAATAATAGCAATAATAAGTGGGAGGGGGGGGCGCGGCTGTTCTTATGTTCTCTGAGGGGAGGCTCACCTTCCCACACTTTGAAAACCCCTGGCCTAAACAATGCCTGCAAAAAGGAAAATACACTTTATAGACAATTCATAAAATATAGAACTTCAGAAGCAGAAAATAAATATAAAAGATATAAGAATAAATGAACCAATATTATGAGAATATGTCAGAAAGAATAATAAAATACTAAGAACAATCAGAATGAAAGGTTGATGGAAGGTATTAAATAGTGTCGTTAGAAACGGAGCAAAGAGTTCAGGTTACCCTGAGTTTCTTGTTGACAAAGATAATGTTCTCAATAACACAGAAGATGTGGTTCATGGTTTGAACCAACTCTTTGTGAATGTGGGGTCAGATCTGCAGAAAGAATGCAAAGCGTAGAAACAACTAAAGGGGAAGGTACAGACCTCTGGAGTGAAAACAATAGCTCTTTGTTCCTCAGAGCAGTCGAAGAAAGAGAAATCATAGACTCTGTACGGAAATGTAAAAGCAAGTCCTCGACCCATTGGAATCATATTGATTTGATTAGAGTCAAACACATTATTGAAGACATTGCAGAACCATGAACACATCTTTGTAACTTGTCTTTTCAATCTGGTCCATTCCCTCATGAAATGAAAATAGCTAAAGTTATACCATGATATCAAACTGGGATAAACACCGTGACACACATCACATGTTTCTTTGCTCTCCCACTTTCATCCTTGAAAAGGGTTTTATAAAAAGACTTGACAGTTTCATGGAAACACATCAGCTGTTGGACGACAGTCACTATGGATTCAGGAAAGACAGATCAACATGTACGGCACTAATGGGATTAAGTGAGGAAGTAGCAAACTGCTTGGACAATCAAAAACAAGCAGTGTGAATATTGATAGAGCTACAGAAAGCATGTGACACCATAGATCCCAACATGTTACTGACAGCACTGGAAAGGTGTGGCATCAGAGGGTGGGATTAGACTGGCTGAGAGATTATTGAAGCAACAGACAACACTTTGTGAAAGAGGTGAACATAAATCAGAAGACATAAACATAACGTGTGGAGTACCTCAGGGGTCTGTGTTGGGTCCACAGCTGTTCATCATATACATCAACCATATCTGCAGAGTATCAAATATATTGACATGTATTTTATTTGCAGATGATACTAATATGTTTTGTTCTGGTGACAGTTTGAAACAGCTAATGGAGGTAATAACAGCAGACATGATTCAAGTCAAACATTGGTTTGATAAGAACTAATGATCATTAAATAAAAGCAGAACAAAGATTATGCTCTTTGGAAAACATCAAAGAAATCCTCAGGTTAATCCTAGACAACATAAACATAGAAAGAGTATATGTAAACAAGTTCCTTGGTGTTAGAGCACAACATCAGCTGGAAACCTCATATCCATCACGTCAAAGCTAAACTGGCTAAGACTATCGCAATGTTGGGGAAAGCAAGACACACTCTGGAGAACTAAAAATACACACTCTGGAGAACTAAAATACACATCAGACAAACGGAGCGCAGGCAGACCACGCTGCGTGAAAAGCCCTCGATTGCGCAACAGCACTCTCACAAAGTAAGGCAACAGATCAAGTTCATAAAACACAAGAAACACCGGAGAAACATACCAACGGCGTCTCTGGAGCCTCACACACACTGTGGCCAACTTCTCCCTCCGTGGCTTTGGGAACCAGAGACCGGCCGTCATAAACTCCGCCCCTTTTGTTGCTGTGACACCGGAAGCGGCCTTCATTCTTCTTAATGACAGCTCGCTTCTCATTGATAAAACGTAGCCTACGCTCTTCAAAATAAAACGAACATCCCTCCTGGTATTGAACAATACTATAATAACAATAATACTCTAAACGAAAATACATACAAATAATTATTTATCCGTTTTTCTCAGATATTATTATTTTTCTTTCAATATTCACGTTCGTGTCGACAGTGTGAAACACAAAACCAACCTGCAGCCGTTATGCACATTACAAAAAAGGGCTCTAAGAGTCATCAGTAATGTTGGATATCTTGAACACACATTACATCACATGTCACTTGTTAGACGCTTTTATCCAAAGTGACTCACATTCATTCAGTACTGTGGACAATCCCCACAGGAGCACTTTGAGGTGAAGTGTCTCAGGGACACAACGACATGCTGACTGCAGTGGGACTCCAACTTGCTACCCCCTGATTCAAAGTCCAGCACACAACCCACTGAGCCACAGCCTCACACTCATTCATCATTCTTGAAGTCACACACACTGCAGTTTACTGATCTGGTTACATTTCAAAGTGCATCATGTACAGATCAAGAGATCATCTACTTGCTAGGAAACTACAGACGTTGTTCACAGACAGAGAGGGGGGGTCTCATCTGAGAGGAGGTCTACATCTGAAACAACTCAAGGTCAGAAGAACTCTGAGAAGAGCAGAACGATCTGTGGGGGGGGGGGGGTTCATGGAGCGCTTTGGAGCAGGAGCTCAGACAAAGCACACATAGCATTCACTTTGAAGGATGCTCAGAAACACTTCTTTGGAAAAGCATGAGAATGAAGAAAGGAGATTGAAGAGGAGAAATGATTGTAAATGTATAAATGTAAATATGTAAGTAGGAATAACTTTCAGACATGATTTAAAGGATAATCACTGATCAGCAGTGAGTAAGGGATCAAGAAGCATCTGCTCCCTCCTGCTCCCTTCGGACACATAGGATTCATTATTATTATTATGAACATTGATAAATACTTTATTCTAACAATACGCTGTTCTGTTTTTCACATCTGATTTTTTAATAAAGATTGAAATGAAATGAAATAATGTGTGGGGGGGGTTGGAGTGTCTAGAAGTGATTAACATATGAAATCCTGAATGTGGAGCTGAAACAGGAGTGATGTGAGGGGGGGGGGCAGTCTGTGGACATGTAAGATCATTCAAAGACTAACTGACCCCCCCCCCCCCCCTCTCTGCTTCCAGCCCTGGAGCCTGCTGCAGTCCGGTTCTTGAGGCCAGGTCTCAGGAAGTGTAAGTGTGTTTTTCATCATGAACATCTTCACCCTGGGACATCACAGGGACATGAATAACCTTTAATACCTGCTGTGTCTCTCATCAGATTCCTGTGGACTCACACTGGACTCAAACACAGTGAGCAGAGGACTCAGACTGTCTGAGGACAACAGGAAGGTGACATATGTGAGAGAGGAGCAGAAATATCCTGATCATCCAGAGAGGTTTGTCTCCTCCTGTCCTCAGCTGATGTGCAGAGAAGCTCTGACTGGTCTCTGTTACTGGGAGGTCGAGAGGAGAGGAGCGGTTACTATATCAGTGACTTACAGAGGAATCAAGAGGAGAGGAGAGAGAGAGGACTGTGTGTTTGGAAGAAATGATCAGTCCTGGAGTCTGTACTGCTATGATGGAGGTTACTATGTCTGGCACAATAACATAAGAACATCCATCTCCTCCTCCTCCTCCTCCTCCTCCTCCTCCTCCTCCTCCTCCTCCCTCCTCCTCCTCCTCCTCCTCCTCCTCCTCTTCCTCCTCTGGTAGAGTAGCAGTGTATCTGGATCATCCTGCTGGCTCTCTCTCCTTCTACAGAGTCTCCTCTGACACACTGACCCACCTCTACACCTTCAGAACCACATTCACTGAACCTCTCTATGCTGGGTTTGGGCTCTGGTTAGGGTCTGGGTCTGGTTCCTCAGTGTCTCTGCAGGAGTGATACACCCCCCACCCCACCCCTGCCCACCAGAACTCTCAGGTCTTCTGGTCTGCTTTCTGTCTCCAGAACCAGAACTCTCAGGTCTTCTGGTCTGCTTTCTGTCTCCAGAACCAGAACTCTCAGGTCTTCTGGTCTGCTTTCTGTCCCCAGAACCAGAACTCTCAGGTCTTCTGGGTCTGCTTTGTGTCCCCAGAACCAGAACTCTCAGGTCTTCTGGGTCTGCTTTCTGTCCCAGAACCAGAACTCTCAGGTCTTCAGGTCTGCTTTCTGTCCCAGAACCAGAACTCTCAGGTCTTCAGGTCTGCTTTCTGTCCCCAGAACCAGAACTCTGAGGTCTTCTGGTCTGCTTTCTGTCTCCAGAACCCGAACTCTCAGGTCTTCTGGTCTGCTTTCTGTCTCCAGAACCAGAACTCTGAGGTCTTCTGGGTCTGCTTTCTGTCCCCAGAACCAGAACTCTGAGGTCTTCAGGGTCTGCTTTCGGTCCCCAGAACCAGAGCCCTCAGGTCTTCAGGGTCTGCTTTCTGTCTCAAGAACCAGAACTCTCAGGTCTTCTGGTCTGCTTTCTGTCTCAAGAACCAGAACTCTCAGGTCTTCTGGTCTGCTTTCTGTCCTCAGAACCAGAACTAAACCTGGAGAAGTCCAGTTGTTACTCTCCAAACATCTGGAACAAAGTCCCAGAAAGCTGCAGGTCTTGTTTCATGTTTCTTTGATTCTCTTCTCTTTTGAAGGACTAGTTTGAAAAGCCATCTGATAACGTGTTTCCGCTGCACTGGTTCTGAATGCTCTGAATGTCTTTCATTTGTTTAAAGCTCTTTGAATAGCCTTGTGTTGAAAGCTGCTGTATAAATAAACCTGCCTTGCCTTTGCAATGTTGAGTTGGTCGTCATTTTAAATATCCATGTTTCTAAGATGAATGATAGTAAAAAGGTATTTCTTGACCTTTGATAGACTGCATTATTAACATATTAAAAACATATTAGGATTTGTAGTTGCAGATTGAATTCTCTGTTTCAACAGGTCGGTAATGTGCAGTTTCCTCCACTAGATGTCACTCTTTACCTTCTCCTAAATACTCTGTACAATGCACTGATCCGTGCATCAGTTACTTTCACTGATTTACACTACAGTATATGTAAAGACAATATATTCTATATTCTAATGTTCAGTGTTCTGTGTGACCTTATTCTATGTGACATGTTTAAAGGTGACTTATTCCTGCTTCTTACTTACAGCATTACGTCTTCTTTTATCCTTTTATACTTAAGTGTCCCTGTCCTGCTCCTGCTAAGATTTATATAAGTGCATTTTGGACTAAAATAAAGACTAAATTGTATAAAACTCTAGAAAGATCAAACATTCTGAGCAGTGAATGTGAGGTCTGCAGTACCGCCTCTGCCCACTGTGAGGCGCCATGTGTCCGCAGAACAAAGAGTCACACAGGTCCCTGAGATGGAAAGAACATGTTGAGCTTTGATTTCTAAAGTATTTCCCCTTTAAAAGGCAGTATTTACCCTGCTGTACTTCTCTGTGTTTTAATGCTTGGATTATTTATTGTTTGTTTCAAATGTTACTAAATGTTGTGAAGCCTTGCAGGGATTTAAAGGAAGTTCAGCGTTAATGACAGGAAGCAAACCACCGGGAACACTTAGTAAAGAAACACTAAGTTACACGTGTTTTTATTTACAGATAGAAACCCACCGGCTGCACACGGATACCTCACATGTGGAAATGTCAAGTAAACATGAAATAAAGCAGATTCACTGGAAGCGTTCAAACACACCTGCTCCAGGAATACTATCACGTAAAGAAAGAGCCTTCCAGAAGCCTTTCTACTCTTGGGTCTTGGAAATCACAAGCATCCTGAATCCACTTTGTAAAGGGCTTTTTCAGGACATTTAAAGTATACCTTTAGTCAATATATAAAACATCCAGGAGAGGTTAAGGGTTCTGAGGTTTTTAAGGGGTTTTGGGGGACCTAGGGGGACTAAGGAGGACATTTAAGGTGTTCTTATACATATTTAAGGGGTTATAGGGAAGAAGGTGTTCTGATGCATCTTTAAGGGGTTATAGGGAAGATTTAAGGTGTACGAATACATTTTTAAGGAGTTTCAGGAAATATGTAATGGGTTCTGATATTTTAAGGGTATTTTGGGGAAGATTTAAGGCGTTCTGATACATCTTTAAGGGGTTATAGGGATGCTTTAAGGCGTTCTGATACATCTTTAAGGGGTTATAGGGATGCTTTAAGGCGTTCTGATACATCTTTAAGGGGTTATAGGGAAGAAGGCGTTCTGATACATCTTTGAGGGGTTTAAGGGACGATTTAATGGGTTCTGATATTTTTAAGGTGTTTTGGGGGACCTGGGGGGTTTAAACAGTTCTTATTATTGTTAAAGATATCTTTGTGTCTCTAGAGAATATTGAATGTGATATTTTTAGGGGGTGTCGGGGATGAGATTTAAGGTGTTCTTATTAAAGGGTTTTTAATGTTTTAAGGGCTTTCAAGGAATCCATATGCATCTCGGCTTTAAATTATGTTCCAGGAGATTTGCAAGAGTTTCTTAGGGAGAATCTGGTGATTTTAAGGGGAATCAGAAGATCTGAGTGATATAAAGAGCCTTTAAGGGATAATTTAAGGGATAATTTAAGGGTTTAACACCAGGCTTCATGGGAGCTCCATAAGAGATAAGGGGTTTTCAGGAGAGGTTCCAGATGTTGTTAAGGGGTTTCAAGGAGCACACCATAA
This sequence comes from Notothenia rossii, assembly GCF_949606895.1. Lineage (NCBI taxonomy): Eukaryota > Metazoa > Chordata > Actinopteri > Perciformes > Nototheniidae > Notothenia > Notothenia rossii. The sequence continues at coordinate 95,304,033 of NC_136901.1, forward strand.
TCCCTTATATTAAAGGGTTCTCTTAAAGGGGATTTTAAGGGGTTTTATTTGAACACGTCTCCACTGTGAGAGCACTATCAGGTGTCTGCATACGAAGAGGAAGGATCACCAAAATAAAATGTGTATTATCATGTTTTTTAAATAATGCTTTAGATTTAAAGAATGAAAATATATTCTAAAGTAATTTATATTTGAGATAAACCTAAATGCAAACATGTTAGTGAGTGAACTCTGGCCTCAATGTGTGCTTTAGACTCACACCTCACCGTGAAGAAAGACTCTTCAAGGACTGAGCCTCGAACTGAAAGCTCTGTATTTACCAGAAGCCTTTCCACTGAACACTGAAGAACAATGTTCATCATGTGTGGAATAATAACTGCAGCCTGTTGCCGTCTGCTTTCTTCCTCCTCCTCTTCCTCCTCTTCCTCCTCCTCCTCCTCTCCAACATCTCATTGACTTCTTCTCTCCACGCACTGAAATATGTTCCAGCTTTCCAGACGTTTCTGTGTCCCTGGAGGAAGGGTTAGGGCTAAAGCAGGATAAATATTTAATCATGCTGCTCTGGAGTTTGTGCTTAATTAGAGGAATTCTGCTCCTGCCACGAACATGAACAAAAATGACTGCCGGAGATTCAAGAAATAAAAACACCCCAAAAAAAGAACCATCAAGAGGGATGACCAGAGACAGAAGAGACTCGGTGTGACTGGACCTGTTACTGTGTTACTGATGCGAGGCCTGTGTATGTGTGTGTGTGTGTGTGTGTGTGTGTGTGTGTGTGTGTGTGTGTGTGTGTGTGTGTGTGTGTGTGTGTGTGTGTGTGTGTGTGTGTGTGTGTGTGTGTGTGTGTGTGTGTGTGTGTGTGTGTGTGTGTGTGTGTGTGTGTGTGTGTGTGTGTGTGTGTGTGTGTGTGTGTGTGAGAGAGTGTCATATGGTGCCAAATGCACGCGCCGCTTGTGTCAGTCAGCCCGGGATGACAGGGGAGATTATTCCACATGAAACCAGTTAACCCCCCCAAATCTGTAGGAAGTGTGTGAGGGAAGGAGGAAGGAATCCAGATTCAGAGTTTCACAGTGAAATCAATCTTTGGATAAAACAGGTTTAATGACGGGTTCTCTGCACCATGACAGAAGTCCACATGTCACCCTGTGGAATGAAATGTTTATGAATCACTTTTCCTCTCATCAACTTCTTTTTGCAGCCCAACACGCGGAAACCCTTATTTAGAGAACAGCGATGACGCAACGCGCTGTTTCCACCAATCACACGCTGGAGGTGCGACCGATATGCAAACTAAATGTCCTTTTTTGGGCATGACCACGCCCCCTATTCTGCTCCAGGTCCCGGGGGAACCTCGCAGCTCCGGACCCCGGGAGAAGGAGCTCTCCGCCGGGACAGAGGGAGCCATAGAGAGCCGGGGAGGGAGGGGGGGATGAGCTTTCTCTTCCCCACCCACCCCCCGTCCAGCCTCCCGTCCCTCCCTCTTGTTTGATCATCATTTCATTTGACTCCCTTTTTGAAGCTGCCTTGTTTTTTTTATCCCACTTTTCATTCCTCCTGCTCGGCTGCTCTCTGCCTCTGATCCTCTGCTCTGGATCGGGACCCGGTACTTTGGGAGTCCTCCTCGTCCTCCACCGGCTCTCCTCTCTCGCTCTCCCGGCGCCAGGCTCTCCTCTCCCGGCTGAACCTCGCCTCTCCCCCCCTGGAGACCCCCCTCTCGTCTCCTCCTCTAACTCCAGCTTTAAAGGACTGCTCTGAACACTGGGATCTAAAAAACCACCCGGAGAAACCCACAGGGATCCCGGGCTCTTCTTTGGATCAGGACCCGGTACTTTGGGAGTCCTCCTCCCCTCCTCTTCCTCCTCCTCCTCCTCCTCCTTTCTGCAGCGCTTTTCCTCCACCTTAATCCAGGTGGTCCTTTTGGCTTTGAGTGTCTGGTACAGCAGGGAGGATTATTCTTCTTCTTCTTCTTTCTTCTTGTTTCTGGTGAAGAGTCCCAGAAGGTTTTTGATGTTCTCCATCCAGGACAGCCTCCCCCGGGGGGCCCTGACCATGAAGGAGGAGCCGCTCCCCACCGGCATGACCCCGGTCCGGTCCTGGATGCAGGGCGCGGGGATCCTGGACGCCAACACAGCGGCGCAGAGGTACAGATATCCCCGAGAAAACACTCTGCATTTCCTCTCATCTCCTCCTGGCTCATGCACTGTTAGAAGCTCTGGGTGTGCACGCTGCAGGACACACTGCACAGCAAGTTACACACATCTTTAGGTAGATCTTAGATTTCATAACGAGAGGACAAACCTTTATCTGGAGGATGGAAGTACTGAAACACACTTTCCTCTCCTCCTTAACATTAGAGCAGCTCAGAGTCCTGAGAGCCTCCTGCAGGAGAAACACACACACAGAAGTGAAAAGCATCCTGAGTTAGATCAGAGAAATGAGAAGACATCAAACTAAAGGATTTCAAATGACTAATGCAAACTTCAGAGAGCATCAGATGGACATGATGGATCTGTGCGCCTCTATTTCCTCAAAGCAAGGGTGAATAAAGTGTCTCTTCAAACAGATGTAAAAGTGACCTCATAATAATAAAACCAGGAGAAGTCAATCAGGATTTGAACCGCAACGTCAGAGAGATCGTCCGGGTGTTTTCAGCCGCGTCTCCCCGCCTCGCAGCCCCTCTCCGGCGGGATCAGGCTCCTTCAGCAGCCCGCTGATCACCCGGAGCCCCCCCCCCCCCCCTCGCTTCTTACAAACATTTACACACCAGAAAGTCAAACTGAATTAACGTTAACACCGATTTATCCCAAAAATGTATCCCGCGCGGCAGAGACGCGGCGAGAGGAGCGCGGAGACGCGGCCGAAACACGCGTGTGTTCTCCGGGCTTCTTTAGGACCATTTAACGGGGATTTAACAGATGTTTAATTCTAATGAATACACCAGTATTTACTGCTGCTCCTGCTCCACACACACATCGTTTACTTTCTATTCTCAGGCGGTGGGAGAATAACAAAAGGTGATTTTTAACGTTATTTTATTTATAAACAGGAAATAAATGTAATTGTATTTGCGGATTTAATTCAAACGCATTAGCAGCAATTAGATATATTATAGTTTGACCTCCGTGAGTTTCACTTTCCACTGAATCCAAATCACACAAATTAAAGCTCTCAAAACGTCTTCAAATTATAGAAATATTCATTTAAAAAGCGGGAATTGGAATTATCAAAATCCATAATTATAACAACTCAATACATGTGGAGTTTTACATTTAACATTTAATTTAATTTTTGAAAGATGACAATGCCTCTTGTACATCTCGTAGTTACCGGTTGAATGTGCCGTTAAGCCGGTGTGTGTTAATTGCTGAGCGGCAGAGGGCAGGTGAGCTCAGGTGAAATGTGATCCTTTGTGAGGAACAGATCGATCAAACTGTTCTCCAGATGCTCGGAAACACACACTGGAAGAAGGAGAGTTATACATCTCATTTGAACAAGGCATCATTCAGAAAGTGTGCAGGTTCGAAAGCTCTGATGAGAACCACGTGTCTAACACCTGGTTCCCATCAGCACGCATCCAACCTGCAGAGGAACGCGCTCTCCTGCAGAACACACCGTGCTTCATGGAGCTCTGTTCAAACCTCTTTGCATTGACATGTTTCCTGCAAAGCCACTTCCTCTCAGAGCAGTCAAGAGAAGCAGAACACGTTCAGACTTCAGAAGCTGCAAGCAGACATGTTGTCTTCAAAACATCATTTCATTTAACCTCTAATATGATATTGGTACTAAATACAAATATATCTGTAATAACTGTGTGCGCGTTAGTAAGCGATCTCTCTGCGGTCTCATCAGTCAGAGCAGGATGTGAGATGTGTCACCTTCATGTCGAACAGACAAAGTGCATTAGATATCACAGAATGTGGAGGGAAACAGTCCTATTTAAAATAATGCATCACTCACATTATTTCTGGGCGTTAAATTACAAAAAGTCTTGCATTTAAATGATTCCGAAGTCAAAGATACAAAATGTTAAAAGAGTAAAGAACAGCAGAAGACTTTGAGACGTTAAGCTTAGTCTGCTACGTGTTTAAGATCTGTGACATTAATGTGAGACAGAGCAAAGTGTGTTTCTGCACAAACGTCAGCGTCTGAAAGGAAACACTTCTGACGGGGAAAACATGGAATAACAAGGCAGACATTTGGAGCCTTAATGTAATACATGCTTTGGAGGTTGAACTCAAAGCTACATCTCAAACTAAACTTGATTGTTTGGAGTAAATGTTCCTCTGCTTTATTCATGGAAGTGTTAAAGATGATGCTTTCCCCCTTTCAGAAGAGAAGATCTGTCATGTGTTGGTGCTCGAGCCTGAGAGCGGAACAACAGGCGCAGGGCTTAACAGGTTCATGTAATACATGCAGTCTAAAAGATGCTTTGGAGGTTAAACTCAAAGCTAAATGTTCCTCTGCTGTTCAACTTGTACTAAGGGTTTATTTAAGGGATTGAGCCTCTTTAAGGTGTTTATTTAAGGGAAGATGAGGCGTGTTTCTGCAGCTGTGAGCGGGTCATTTCTCTGCAGACATTAAAACAATGAAGCTCTGATATCTGACCGTGTGTGTGTGTGTGTGTGTGTGTGTGTGTGTGTGTGTGTGTGTGTGTGTGTGTGTGTGTGTGTGTGTGTCAGTCAGCGGTGGGAACACACACTGGAGCTTTTCTCCGTGAGTCTTGTACTTTGTTTCCCGCGCTCTCTCCAGGACAGAAAGCTCTTCACTGAAATCACAAACATCACAGATATGAAAGCTCGCGTCCTGAAGCCTCGAGGAGTCACAGGATAGACACCTAAATATATAAAGTAGAGGAACATTTATTTTTTGTGTTCATCCTGATGAGCTGGAAATAGAAACATCATATAATCAATGAACGCAACAACTAGAAACTCCTGTGGAGAAATCTTCAGTTCTTTGAGTTTTTATCCCAAATATCTTGGACTGAAAGCTCATCTCGAGGCGTTTCATTGGACGCTCTCCGCCCGCACACGGAGACGCTGCTCGCTCGGCCGCCTGCTCGCTTAATGACCGGGTTTACAAAGAGAGAGCTTTCATTTCAGCGCAGAGTGTCCACGCTCACAGTCTGTTCCAATCCACCTGTGAGAGCTTAAGAGGCTCCGTGAGAGGTGTGTGAGGTCAGAGGTCACGCCTGTGTGTGAGTGTGTGTGTGTGTGTGTGTGTGTGTGTGTGTGTGTGTGTGTGTGTGTGTGTGTGTGTGTGTGTGTGTGTGTGTGTGTGTGTGTGTGTGCGCGCGTGCAAGTCGCACTTTGTGTTCAAAAACGTGCAAACATTGTGCTTTATTTTGAATGATCTTCCTCACTTGTTATGCCTTTATTAGAATTAGAGAGTGGATGATGTTCAGTTTGAATCTGCACAGAGACACGTTTGAGGCGGCGTGGATATTATTTATTTTCAGATATTCAACTTATGTCTGCAGGAATAACACAGATCATTATAGGCGAGGAATGTGACGTCACTGCGTTGGTTTTTTGGTGCAAGACAAATAACTATTACAGGTTTGAGCAGACAGAACGACAGAAATGATTATACAGAGTTCTCGTGAGGGTCATGACTTCCTGTTGCCGTGCTGTGAAGACATGTGTGTTTTACTTGGTGAGATCATTATTAATGTGATTTGGGAGGATTTCATCCGTTTAAAGCTTGTGTTAGTGTTGATGCTTCTTAAAGTGAAGCGTGCACGGTGGAGAGACAACATGAACAGGACACCATTTAAAACCTACATCTAATAAATGCACGTCTGAAAACATATAAAACTCTAAAAGCAAACAGACCTAACGCAGGTTCTTGTGATGATTTCTCTCGAGTGACGTTTGTTTTAGTGTTCATGCTGTTTTTGTAAAACTCAAGTGGAAACTGAACAGCAGAGAGAAAACATGTAAAGGATCTGAAACCTTCATCTAATAATGTAAGAAAACATGAATATCTCAAAGAAAACACACGAGCTGGTCAGTGGATGTCTTGGTCGTTGGATTTTCTTTTCACAAATGGATCGCAGACGAAACTCACGGAAGTGATTTCAAAACAAAAGCACTCGTTTTCTGAAATCACACTTTGAGTCCCTCCAGTGTCCTGAAGCTGAAGGACCGGGGTTATTATAAACAAGGGGGATTTAGCGATCACAAGGAGAACGGCCAGGACACACTTTGAGCCCAGAGAACGGATGTTATTGAGGCTGTGAATATAATGAGCCTCTGAAATGGACCACATTGTTAGGAGAGGTAAACTATGCAGCGGCTCTGCTCTGCGGTCACTCCGCGTCTCTCCACTTTGTCTTTTCAAATCAGCTGCTCTTCATTTCTCCTGCTATATTCAACGAGTGATACAAATATTTTTTAACACAAGTTTTTAATGAAACTGACTGTTGGACTCGGTACTAGTTTGAAATAAATAAAATGAAGTACTTTTACTGTGTACTTTGTGAGTAACCCTCTGTCAGCCCCCTCCAGACATAATGCATGTTTTCTGTGTCTTTGATGAGTGATAAAAATACAATGTGAGCATTTAGTGAGTAAAAAGCAAAGAGGCCTCTCAGACGCTCTTCCCTTTACTTGATTAATAAAGAAAAACAAATGGACCGTAGATACACGGATTCTGACCTCGTCTGCGCTCTTATTTTGAAAGGTAACTTCCGGTAGCAGAATATGAAAAAAACTGTGTTTTTTTTGTTTCTGTTTTCTAGTGATTTTAGTTTTAGTTTTGAAAAGTAGAAAATGAAAATCATCCCGTTTCTTAAGTTTTGTAAATCCCTTTTTGACCATGATAAAGAAAAAACACCTCGTATTTCAATTTAGCTTTTTCAATTTTAAAACGAAAATTAAATATCCGTTCGTTTTTAGTTTTTGAATTTCCATTTGTGAAAAGAAAATCCAATGAGCAAAACCTCCACTGACCGAACTGCAGCTTTCTGGAGAGAGTTCATTCGTGTTACGTTTGTTTAAGAGTTTTTATGCTCCTTTAAAAAGTACATTATAACAAGAGACAGAACATTTGAAGAGACAATTTAAAACCTAATAAATGCTCATATGTAAATTTGCAAAACAGACGTGGTGCAGCGTTTAGGAAAGATATCAGTTTGATGCTTGTAATAGTGTTAGTGTTTATAAAACGGACTTATTGCATCTCCTCTCAGGATGTCTTCAGTATAACTCGTGTATTCATGCTAATGCTCCTCTAAAGAAGGAAGTATATATGAACAGAAATCTGGTTCAAAAGAGAGAAGACATGTCGAGGACTCACTTTGAAACCTTACTCTAATAAATGCTCATATGTAAATTTACAAAACAGACGTGGTGCAGCGTTTAGGAAAGATATCAGTTTGATGCTTGTAATAGTGTTGATGCTTCTCAAAGTGAAAACATGCAGAGGACACATTTAAAACATGTAAATATATCAAACAGACTTATTGCATCTCAGGACCTCCTCAGAGGCCTGAGACTTTTATCTTCTTCAAACTGTTTCATAATCTTCTATTTGTCCATATTTGCATCTTGAACAGCGTCTGCAGCTGCCGTCAGTGTCTGTTCTTAGGATTGAGTTCTTTAGTTTGAAGGATCAGTTTCTTGATGCACGTGCAGACATGTTGTTATTCTTAAAAGTGACCCTGAAGCTCTTTTGCATGAAGCCCTTAAAGCGGCTGATTAGTGGAGTCTCACTTCCTTCAGGTAGAAACGCGGAGCTTTAGGACTCGATGAGAGGCAGAGGTGATGAGTGGAGGCGGGACAATGCACGGATCAATGCGGACATCTTTTGGGCTATTTAGCTTCCATAACATGTCTTCTGTAACGAGGACACTCAGGTGTTCATTCAGATACCTGTGAGTGTGAGTGAGAGAGAGAGTGTGTGTGTGTGTGTGTGTGTGTGTGTGTGTATTTCTGCTATTTTTTTCGGGATTAAATCACATTCATGGGAGACAAAAACAGACGGAAATAAAGTCTTAAGATGGAGGTTTTTCCTGCAGTGTTGGCAGGTGTGTGTGTGTGTGTGTGTGTGTGTGTGTGTGTGTGTGTGTGTGTGTGTGTGTGTGTGTTTGTTGACGCTTCTTCAGGTGGACAGATTTCCCTCGACCCCTCCTGTAGAAAAGAGGCAAAAAGAAAAAAAAGAAATAGGGTTGAAAAATAGCGAGCCGAGTGAGTGATCCTGCCCTCCACGCCCTATCTTTGTCCTCTGGGGTTAAAGGGTGTGTGTTTGTGTGTGTGTGTGTGTGTGTGTGTGTGTGGGGGGGGGGGGGGGTTGTAAACTACAGGTCCAGGTTCTCAGGGGGGGGGTCCAGGTTTGGAGGAGGAGGTGAATGATGGTCGGCGGGGGGATTTTCTCCTCTTCGTTGGCGGTTCTAATCGTCATCGCCTCAATCATCGGGGAGCGCTTGGTTTTCCACCCGGCGCCTCCCGGGGGCGTAACATAGGGCGGGGGGGGGGGGGGGGGTTAGTGGGATTTCATTCGGTGATCTGTGGAGTCTGGCAGCGAGACGTCTTATCCGACAACAGCTTGAAATGTCATGGAAGACTTTTGTGTTTGAATGAATCTTGTGTTTGAGGAGAGATTTGGACAAAACACGAGGTAAAAATGTCAAAACGTGTTAATTAAAATAATGTAGATTAAGACAAAATTAAATACAGCTTTAAATATAATAACATTTGGGTTTCTGTTGAAATGAACCTGAAAGAGATGTGTATTTCAGGAGAGATTTATCATCTGAATCTGAGGTAAAAATGTCAAAACATGTCCCAGAAAAATGTGAAGACAGTCGACACGAGGGACTGGAAATAATTTCCCGCCAACATAGAAATAAGGCGGTGGCTGCTTTAACAAAAAAGCTAAAATGTGCATTAATTTTGCAGCTTTTACAGCGTTCTGAAAACATTCAGTTATTTTTTTTACATTTCATCCGCTGACCCGTAGATTCTGGCAGCGACGGACCTGAGAGACGTCTTACCCGACGGCAGCTTGAAACCTAATAAAAGACTGATATTAGTTCAAAAGATTCAAAGGTGTTATTGTCCGATGCACAAAGCTACCGTGTAGAAATGGCAATTAATTTTTTCTTCAGCTTTAAATATAATAAAAGAGTTTCTCAGTTTAAATGATTCTGAGAAACACTTGTGTTTCAGGAGAGATTTAGCCACCAAACACGAAACATTTCAAAACGTCTTCAAAAAATGTGAAGATCGTTCGACACGAGAGACTCAAAATGATTTCCTGCCAACAGAGACATTTGGAGATCGCCCCTTTAACCAAAAAAGCAAATATTTACGGAAACTAACTTTTACAGCTTTCTGAAAACATTTTATATTTTTCATGGTTTTCTTAAAAGAGAATTATCATAGAGAGTCACAACGATAACTCAGATTTACTGAACCCTGAATGCACCACGGTGAGAGGTACACTGACAAGCCTCAACAGATTTCACATTACTGTATAAAGGTTAGTTGAAATAAATAATATTAAGTTGAACCTAATAATGTTTATTTAACCCTTAGAGCGCCTGGACCCTACTCTCTTCCATACGTGGGCCAAAAAGGACCCGTATTAGAATAATATGTTTTTATGCCATTTTTGTCATTTTGGTTAAGAAAAATCAATTCTATAATATTCAGTATTATATTTTGGTTCACACTTGAAATGTTTTATATTTAATTTTTCACTATTTATAATTTTAGACATTGTTTTTACATTTGGTAAAAAAAATGAAATTCCATAGAAAATGCATGCGGTTCATTTTTGACCCACTTATGGAAGCTCGGGGTAGAAATACAAAAACTACAATTTCTCAAAATGTATACAATTTAAATTTGAATTGCCTGATATCCAAAACATGTTTTTTGAGAAATATATATGTAATTACAAAGATACTCTTAGAACACCACCTCGCCGGGTCAAACAAGACCCCCTTATGCATCTAAGGGTTAATACTTTAACTTTCAACTCACCTAATGCAGTTATGTGAAATCTGTTGACTTAATACATTTAATTAAAGTCAGTGTTTCAGGTTTTTCAGAGCACCTTCCCGCCATAATATAATAAATGAGTTGGAATTAATGTGGTTACAAATGTAAGTAGTTTTACTCTTGCACCCTGAAGGCACCAGAGATGTAGCCACAAAACACCAGGCAGGTAGAAATGTCAAAACGTCGTAAATAAAAAAATAAAAATGTACGCTCAGTGCCAAAACAACACGGAGAGTTTGAGGAATACAACATTTAAATATTCTGTCAGTTTCCCAGCACTGTTCACCCAGTGTGAAAACCCTCAGTTTCACATCTTCATATCACACCAGAGATTTCAACACATTTCTAAATAAAAGCCTCTGAACATGAGTGGAAGGTAATCTGATTACATGAAGGATAAGGATTAGTTTTATTCTCCGTACCGCGGGTAAGCAAATGCACCTGAATGCACCACGGGGAGATTTATAGCCACAACATCTGTGGGAGAGGAGAAGTACAGAGTAGCATGAACTGGAAGAACCTTCAAATTGTACTTAAATACTTGAGTAAATGTTCTTAGTTACTTTACACCTCGGCACTTGAACGCCTCTCGGCTTCTAATCACAAGCAGCAAAAAAAAAACCTGCAAACAATTAACCTCGTCTGAGAGGAGCAGGTGACCGGGCTAATGGGCCGGTGTGTGTGTGTGTGTGTGTGTGTGTGTGTGTGTGTGTGTGTGTGTGTGTGTGTGTGTGTGTGTGTGTGTGTGTGTGTGTGTGTGTGTGTGTGTGTGTGGAAACAGCTGAGTAGTGAAATCTTGCAGCTGCTTTAGCTTCGACTCCTCATCAATCCTGAGAGGTGAAAATATATAAATATTTACAAAAAAAATCTTCCTCTGGATGAAATCAATCTTTGAGAGTTCGGCACAAGAGACTGAAAATGATTTCCCTAAATACACCTTTTTTTGGAGGCAGCTCTTTCACCAGGAAGACCCCTTAGATGTGCTGAACCCTGAACGCACCATTACTGACAGAAATCACCTTCAATCAAATCTGCATTTTCTCAGCTTTATGACGACATTTAGAGTTGAATGTTCTCCCTTTTGACTTTGTGTCTAAAGCTAAATCTTAGGAGTCTTACAGCAGGTCACTTGACAAACTGTAATCTACTGGACCCTGAATGCACCACAGTGAACAGAGGTTGATAAATAAATGAAGGATAAAAAGGGTTTTGCAGCGTTTACCAAATCCCATCGGAGAAACCATCCATTTCACGTCTCCATGAATGCACCACACAGACAGGAGGTGTATTCATTCAATGACAACATAAAAGACTTGAACCATATGATTACAAACACTAATTACACATATTAATGTCACTCGTCAAAACAGATTCATTCAACAAATTACATTTTAAAAATCACTTCACCTTTTAACAAATCTGCCGCTACCTTTCTTGTTGTGTTAACGTGAGGTGAATGGATCTGAGAGGAATCACATGACACCACCAGAGCAGAAACACTCAGATATCCTGAACCCTGAATGCACCACAGCAGAGTTTAATCAGGACATACAAACTCCTAAACATCCTGATGGCAAACGGTCTGTTTTACAGCGTTACTCAAAGAGTCCCGTCCACGTCTCTGAGTCATGTCGAGTCCTTTCAAAGATGCGAGTCCACCGCTCCAATCAGGCCAACACAGCTCCGCATCAGATGCACTGAAAGTAATCAGATTAGAAATGAAACCCCCAGATTTACCGACGCCTGAACGCACCACGCGGAGCAGCTTTGGGTGCTTTCAGGGACCAGATGCTTCCCCTCTCTTCAGATGAGTGTGTGTGATTTAATGCCCGACATGTTGCTGAGCGGGGAGCGTTCAGGGTTTCATTGTTTTTATTATTATTATTATTTATGTGTTTTAATGCCTCTTATTATTGTCGAGCAGAACAAACAGCTGCAGGGCTGACGTTTACAACGCGTTCTCACACCCTGAACACCTCGCAGAACGTACTAATTAACATACACACGGTCCAGAGTGTGTGTGTGTGTGTGTGTGTGTGTGTGTGTGTGTGTGTGTGTGTGTGTGTGTGCAGCCCCTCAGTATAAAGACTAATTTGTTGGTAATTGCAGCATGACAGCAGCAGCCATCGAGCCACCGCTTCTCGGACTAATTAGGAACGACACGCGATTAAACGCACAAATAGAAATCAGTCAGGCCGCCAACACACACACACACTCACACACACACACACACACACACACACACACACACACACACACACACACACACACACACACACACACACACACACACACACACACACACACACACACACACACACACACACACACACAAACACACACATAATTCCCACCATGCACTTGGAGTGGCCAAGCCTTAAATCAACACGTGTTAGCATGTTCCTGTAAGCCAGTGGTTCTCAAACTGTTCCTCATCGCTCCAATCAAATGGTAGGCCAAGCTTAAAATTGTCAAATGTATCGTTCTATAACCGGGGTCTCCAACCTTTTTTAGGGTGAGAGCTACTTCCAAAAAATAAAACAAGTCGTGAGCTACTCTTACTCCTCTTTTTTTAGTTTTTTTTGCAGTGTATATATTTAGCACATTTGAACATTATTATATGCTGACCTTTAACCTTTGTGTGCTGTTTGGGTCTGTGGGACCCGTTTTCAATGTTTACGAAAATAAAATGTATGCAATTTAATTATTTTAGCCTGCTTTATTTGGGGGTGGACCTCACCTCCTCGAGGGGGGTCCGGGGTCATGCTCCCCCGGGAAGATTTATTTTTTAATGTTGAAGTGAAATGCCTCAATCTGGTGCACTTTGAGCCAAAAATGAATTCATGGATACAGCTCTCAACACACTGAAAGGGAGCTGTATACTTTTCAATAATCCAAACATCTTTAGAATATGATCAAAACCAATAACAAATCATTTAAACGTGTTTATTCTTATCTTATGTTACCTAGTTAGCATTCTTCCTTTTTATTTATGCATATTTTACTAATCACTCCCCTTTTAAACTTTTGATTTTTTTTTACTGTTCTATAGCACACATTGGAATGATTTCTTACTTTATTTTATACACCTAGGCTATATTAAATAGATAAATGTGTGCTCTCTCTCTCTCTCTCTCTCTCTCTCTCTATCTCTCTCTCTCTCTCTCTCTCTCTCTGTCTCGCTCGCTCACAGAGGCTGTGTGCTCCTCCGTGGCGATGACGGCTTGCGTTAAAAAATTATAATAAACATAGGCCCATTTGTAAAGTGGGGGGACACAAACGGGACTTCGAAAAGTGTCACGGTTAAAGTCCTTGTGAAGTGGTGAGGTGCCACTCCACATTGCTTTTCTTCCCGACTGCAACGCTGTAAATGATTTGGGTTTCAGTTGTGTGTGTGTGAGCAGGCTCGGATTGGCCATTGGGAGATTCTGGACTTTTCCCGGTGGGCCGCTGCCTTTGGTAGGCCGCTGGCTCTGACATAGGTGGGCCGTGGACTTTCACAGCGCCGCTGTGCCGGCACCGCACCCGCCTCCGCAAACACCCGCCGTTGCGAGGCTCCGGCGGATCCGGCGCTGTGAAAGTCCACCGCCGTTGCGAGTCTCCAGCTGTAACAGTCCACTAACGCCCGCGAGGACCCAGGTTCGATTCCGGCCTGAGGTCCACACTTTGAGAAACGCTGCTGTAGGCTAAGTAGATTCATAAATATGAACTTAAATCAGATTTGTTCCAACAAACTGTGAGCTGAGATTCCTTTCTACTCTATTGGATAACAGCTGAGTTCAATGGAGATGCAGAGAAAACACAACATGTAGAATTGGTGGTTTTTGATGAGTTTAAGTTAACTCTTAGAAAAAGTAGAGTACATAAGTACATATCCACAGAGAAACTTATAAATGTAGAATTGGTGGTTTCTTTGAGTCTAATTGGGATCAAACTTTGAATTGAAAAGAAGACAAAGTAGTTATAACCACATCTAAAGTAAATACAAATATTGATTTCTTGATTTCTCGAATGGAGCTTGGTGGTCCTAACATGTCTGATTAGGTCCACGTCATGACTTTATGACAGAAAGAAATCACTGAATGCAGAATTGCTGATTTTTCCCATGGTGGTTTCTGAAGAGTCAAATAAAATAATACCCACAAAGACATCTAAATAACAATTGATTGTGAAATTGATCCTAATGAGTCTGATGAGGTTAAACCTTGTATTTAAAGGAGGCAAGAATAGTTAGACATAAAGAAAGAAATCACTAAATGCAGAATTGCTGATTTCTCCCGTGCAGTCTGGTTTAAATTAACTGTTATAAAAAACAAAAAAAATGGTGATTTTTCTAATTGAACTTGGAGGTTTCTAACGGCGAGTCTGATGAAGTGAAACCTTGAAGAAAGACGAGATGAAACTGAGATATTACTGTAAAGAGGAAGAAGTAAACACACATATTTGAAGAGATGTAGTACAAGTATTCACACGGTGACATTTGTGTGTACTGTTTGCAGTTTAACAAATCCGTCTCTTTGTAAATGAAATACTTTACACTCACACTGCGGGAAGTGGAGACGATGATTTAACGTGAAATGAAATAGAATGCAAATACGACAGAGTTAGAAAACAGATAAGTGT
>NC_136901.1:95321162-95326162 GCF_949606895.1 Notothenia rossii
GTAGAGTCTCTACTTTAAAGAGTCCTCTCCTGCTGATGTTCAGGTGTATATCAGTATGTAGTGTCTCTACTTTAAAGAGTCCTCTCCTGCTGATGTTCAGGTGTATATCAGTATGTAGTGTCTCTACTTTAAAGTATTCAGTATGTGGTGTCTCTACTTTAAAGAGTCCTCTCCTGCTGATGTTCAGGTGTATATCAGTATGTAGTGTCTCTACTTTAAAGAGTCCTCTCCTGCTGATGTTCAGGTGTATATCAGTATGTAGAGTCTCTACTTTAAAGAGTCCTCTCCTGCTGATGTTCAGGTGTATATCAGTATGTAGTGTCTCTACTTTAAAGAGTCCTCTCCTGCTGATGTTCAGGTGTATATCAGTATGTAGTGTCTCTACTTTAAAGAGTCCTCTCCTGCTGATGTTCAGGTGTATATCAGTATGTAGTGTCTCTACTTTAAAGAGTCCTCTCCTGCTGATGTTCAGGTGTATATCAGTATGTAGTGTCTCTACTTTAAAGAGTCCTCTCCTGCTGATGTTCAGGTGTATATCAGTATGTAGAGTCTCTACTTTAAAGAGTCCTCTCCTGCTGATGTTCAGGTGTATATCAGTATGTAGTGTCTCTACTTTAAAGAGTCCTCTCCTGCTGATGTTCAGGTGTATATCAGTATGTAGAGTCTCTACTTTAAAGAGTCCTCTCCTGCTGATGTTCAGGTGTATATCAGTATGTAGTGTCTCTACTTTAAAGAGTCCTCTCCTGCTGATGTTCAGGTGTATATCAGTATGTAGTGTCTCTACTTTAAAGAGTCCTCTCCTGCTGATGTTCAGGTGTATATCAGTATGTAGTGTCTCTACTTTAAAGAGTCCTCTCCTTGCTGATGTTCAGGTGTATATCAGTATGTAGTGTCTCTACTTTAAAGAGTCCTCTCTTGCTGATGTTCAGGTGTATATCAGTGTGTAGTGTCTCTACTTTAAAGAGTCCTCTCCTGCTGATGTTCAGGTGTATATCAGTATGTAGTGTCTCTACTTTAAAGAGTCCTCTCCTGCTGATGTTCAGGTGTATATCAGTATGTAGTGTCTCTACTTTAAAGAGTCCTCTCCTGCTGATGTTCAGGTGTATATCAGTATGTAGTGTCTCTACTTTAAAGAGTCCTCTCCTGCTGATGTTCAGGTGTATATCAGTATGTAGTGTCTCTACTTTAAAGAGTCCTCTCTTGCTGATGTTCAGGTGTTTATCAGTATGTAGTGTCTCTACTTTAAAGAGTCCTCTCCTGCTGATGTTCAGGTGTATATCAGTATGTAGTGTCTCTACTTTAAAGAGTCTTCTCCTGCTGATGTTCAGGTGTATATCAGTATGTAGAGTCTCTACTTTAAAGAGTCCTCTCCTGCTGATGTTCAGGTGTATATCAGTATGTAGTGTCTCTACTTTAAAGAGTCCTCTCCTGCTGATGTTCAGGTGTATATCAGTATGTAGTGTCTCTACTTTAAAGAGTCTTCTCCTGCTGATGTTCAGGTGTATATCAGTATGTAGTGTCTCTACTTTAAAGAGTCCTCTCTTGCTGATGTTCAGGTGTATATCAGTATGTAGTGTCTCTACTTTAAAGAGTCCTCTCTTGCTGATGTTCAGGTGTATATCAGTGTGTAGTTCTCTACTTTAAAGAGTCCTCTCCTGCTGATGTTCAGGTGTATATCAGTATGTAGTGTCTCTACTTTAAAGAGTCCTCTCCTGCTGATGTTCAGGTGTATATCAGTATGTAGTGTCTCTACTTTAAAGAGTCCTCTCCTGCTGATGTTCAGGTGTATATCAGTATGTAGTGTCTCTACTTTAAAGAGTCCTCTCCTGCTGATGTTCAGGTGTATATCAGTATGTAGTGTCTCTACTTTAAAGAGTCCTCTCCTGCTGATGTTCAGGTGTATATCAGTATGTAGTGTCTCTACTTTAAAGAGTCCTCTCCTGCTGATGTTCAGGTGTATATCAGTATGTAGTGTATCTACTTTAAAGAGTCCTCTCCTGCTGATGTTCAGGTGTATATCAGTATGTAGTGTCTCTACTTTAAAGAGTCCTCTCCTGCTGATGTTCAGGTGTATATCAGTATGTAGTGTATCTACTTTAAAGAGTCCTCTCCTGCTGATGTTCAGGTGTATATCAGTATGTAGTGTATCTACTTTAAAGAGTCCTCTCCTGCTGATGTTCAGGTGTATATCAGTATGTAGTGTCTCTACTTTAAAGAGTCCTCTCCTGCTGATGTTCAGGTGTATATCAGTATGTAGTGTATCTACTTTAAAGAGTCCTCTCCTGCTGATATTCAGGTGTATATCAGTATGTAGTGTATCTACTTTAAAGAGTCCTCTCCTGCTGATGTTCAGGTGTATATCAGTATGTAGTGTATCTACTTTAAAGAGTCCTCTCCTGCTGATGTTCAGGTGTATATCAGTATGTAGTGTCTCTACTTTAAAGAGTCCTCTCCTGCTGATGTTCAGGTGTATATCAGTATGTAGTGTATCTACTTTAAAGAGTCCTCTCCTGCTGATGTTCAGGTGTATATCAGTATGTAGTGTATCTACTTTAAAGAGTCCTCTCCTGCTGATGTTCAGGTGTATATCAGTATGTAGTGTCTCTACTTTAAAGAGTCCTCTCCTGCTGATGTTCAGGTGTATATCAGTATGTAGTGTCTCTACTTTAAAGAGTCCTCTCCTGCTGATGTTCAGGTGTATATCAGTATGTAGTGTCTCTACTTTAAAGAGTCCTCTCCTGCTGATGTTCAGGTGTATATCAGTATGTAGTGTATCTACTTTAAAGAGTCCTCTCCTGCTGATGTTCAGGTGTATATCAGTATGTAGTGTCTCTACTTTAAAGAGTCCTCTCCTGCTGATGTTCAGGTGTATATCGGTATGTAGTGTCTCTACTTTAAAGAGTCCTCTCCTGCTGATGTTCAGGTGTATATCAGTATGTAGTGTCTCTACTTTAAAGAGTCCTCTCCTGCTGATGTTCAGGTGTATATCAGTATGTAGTGTCTCTACTTTAAAGAGTCCTCTCCTGCTGATGTTCAGGTGTATATCAGTATGTAGTGTCTCTACTTTAAAGAGTCCTCTCCTGCTGATGTTCAGGTGTATATCAGTATGTAGTGTATCTACTTTAAAGAGTCCTCTCCTGCTGATGTTCAGGTGTATATCAGTATGTAGTGTCTCTACTTTAAAGAGTCCTCTCCTGCTGATGTTCAGGTGTATATCGGTATGTAGTGTCTCTACTTTAAAGAGTCCTCTCCTGCTGATGTTCAGGTGTATATCAGTATGTAGTGTATCTACTTTAAAGAGTCCTCTCCTGCTGATGTTCAGGTGTATATCAGTATGTAATGTCTCTACTTTAAAGAGTCCTCTCCTGCTGATGTTCAGGTGTATATCAGTATGTAGTGTCTCTACTTTAAAGAGTCCTCTCCTGCTGATGTTCAGGTGTATATCAGTATGTAGTGTCTCTACTTTAAAGAGTCCTCTCCTGCTGATGTTCAGGTGTATATCAGTATGTAGTGTCTCTACTTTAAAGAGTCCTCTCCTGCAGATGTTCAGGTGTATATCAGTATGTAGTGTCTCTACTTTAAAGAGTCCTCTCCTGCTGATGTTCAGGTGTATATCAGTATGTAGTGTCTCTACTTTAAAGAGTCCTCTCCTGCTGATGTTCAGGTGTATATCAGTATGTAGTGTCTCTACTTTAAAGAGTCCTCTCCTGCTGATGTTCAGGTGTATATCAGTATGTAGTGTCTCTACTTTAAAGAGTCCTCTCTTGCTGATGTTCAGGTGTATATCAGTATGTAGTGTATCTACTTTAAAGAGTCCTCTCCTGCTGATGTTCAGGTGTATATCAGTATGTAGTGTCTCTACTTTCTGGAAGAGTTATTTTGGTCCTCGTCTACAATAAGTCAGATTTAAATAACAATAACTAGCAAATCCACACACACCTCCAACATGATGTCAGCACCTCTGAGGGAATAACACACACACACACACACACACACACACACACACACACACACACACACACACACACACACACACACACACTACACATGTTTCTAGATGTTTCCAGGGCTGCATGTCTGAAGGTGTTTTCAGACTCTAGATTCTGAGACACAGAGCAGAGATGAAGCCGGAGGATTTATTGCAGCGTTGAGGCGGAGTGTGTGTGATATGAAGTGACTACACACACACACACACACACACACACACACACACACACACACACACACACACACACACACACACACACACACACACACACACACACACACACACCGCTGTCGTGCTCAGTAATTGTTTGCAGAGTGCTCGACACGACTCCTGCTGACCTTTCATTTCACATCGCCGGCCTCTGTTTGTTCTCCCTGTGTGTGTGTGTGTGTGTGTGTGTGTGTGTGTGTGTGTGTGTGTGTGTGTGTGTGTGTGGTTTACTCTCAGGGTGAGCTGCAGCTCTCTTCTGCCATCGATACTGTGTTTTTTAAAATTCTTTTATCGCACCTTGTGCCAAGTGCTAACAGCCGGATACGAGTGCATGCAGCAGCAATTAGCATAATTGAAATAATAATAATGCTAACGAGCCGCACGGCACTCTGGGTAATTGGGATAATGGTGTGTTTCAGTGATGATTCTGATTCTGGTGGGAACAGGTGCCAGTTTGTTTTAGAGAAGCTGACGTTTTATCCGCTCTTTGTCTCCATGGTGTTTACTCTCACATTCAGAGGCTCGTGTTTGGGACGCTGTCAAACTGGGACCAAAGGACTCTTCTGTATGTTTTACAGCGTAGGCCAGTTTGACTTCCTTTCACTGACACAACTCCCCTTCAGGACTCCTCCCCCTCCCGCACTGTTCTCTAGGTTTCAGTGCATGTAAATGGTCTGCATAGGTTAACATCCCTGCCTGCAACGCCTCATTCGAATCCTTTGATTACTTCTAGCGCTCCAACACATTGTACGTGATAGGCTGAGGGGCGGGACATCTCTAAGCGGTTGACCAATCACAACAG
>NC_136901.1:95331162-95338662 GCF_949606895.1 Notothenia rossii
AGGTAGGTTTATTAAATATACAGATATATATACATATATACAGGAGACACACCCACATGTATAACTGTTACTTGTGTTTGGCCGTGTTCACTCATGAGACGGCTAACGGTCGTGCTGCTTCAGCTACGTAGTTCCTCTTTCTGACTGTTCTGAGATCAGCAACAGAGGGCATTTTAGCACACTTTGGGAAGCATTTATGCACGCAAAACAGCACGTTTAAGTACACAAGTATGCAAACTGAGACACAGTATTTGGACGTTTGGCACTTCTGGTACATCAGCTCAACATACTGTGGACAGTTTAGTGAACGATGTTGTTAGCATTAGATAAATGAAGATGTAATCATTTCAGAGAGTGAGTATCTTTCAGTGGAGAACCGTGGCTATCACGACTGGACCTTCTGTAGACACCCCCCCCCCCCCCCCCCCCCCGACATTATAATGTCCGTCTTTTCCCTGAATTGCCGTCTTGAAAAGGGTACTCACAACAATTCCGCAACAACTTCATCTTCGCCCGTTGCACTTGTCATTTCAACGTTAGAAACAATAAAACGGCATGAATTGCTTCGTGGCATTCATATAGATCCTCTGTCTCGAGCCAGTGAACTAGCGGGCCTTCTAGAGGACCGGGAAACTCTGAAAGAACACGCCCATTGGCTACAAATCCATATCTGATTGGTTGGTTAAACTGTCAGTCCAAACGTACGCTCTCATTCAGTGCAACGGCCAGGGCATTCGATCAAGGATGTAGAATACCTGGTTGAAGGATTTTCCACCCAGAGACCCAGAAACAGATCTGATTGGTTGTCTTCTTTTCGAACACAAAACCGCTGAAATGCGTAGTGCATGGTCCGAGAAGGACAAACAAATCAACGTAACACTGTGATATTACAGATCAACAACACAGATACCATTCTCATTTATTCATTTTATTTATATAATTAAATCAATGTTTTAGTTTGTTTTATCTGAGTGTTCCAGGGTATTCTCTGAATACCTTGAAGGCCCTGACGGTTCACCTCTGGTATCTTTGGATAAAGAGGTTGTAATACCTGGGTAAATAAAGACACTATATTATTAGGAAAACAGCAAGATGTCTGGAGGAAAGGAGTCGTGATATGTGGGGAATAGCGCTGCTGTGAGACGTAATGCTCGTGAAGTATAGATAGGTCTTGTTTTTGAGTGTTTTTCTCATACGATGTTTCCCACATCACATCTCTAGCTAGGTGTAGAAGAAGGTGTGTCATTTATTTGATCTGAATTCAGAATCAGAATCCCTTAATTAGTATTTCAGGTCCTGATTCTTGATGCATTAGCTGTAACGTTAGCGTAGCCCTGATCAACCAAACTACTTTTTTTGAAGTCGTTTTCTTCTCGTCTTGCAGAGAAGTTCAGTCACGGCTTCTGACTTACCTGGGACCAGAGATGGGGTCATTACTAAAAAATTTAATATATTACTTTTTTAAAAAGTAATATATTACACTACTTCGTTACTCTCTACACTCCACGTTACTTTACCCGCCGAGCACGTACGAACTGCGCATGGTGGCTATAACTCTCCTTACCAGCAGGCGGCGGTAGTGTGTATTCGTCATTCAAAACAGGCAACAACCGGAAGACAGAGAAGAAGAGCAGACTACGTTAGCTTCACCTTAGCATGTGTTCTTTGCAGGTGCTTGTTGAGGACGTGGTGTTTCCAGCAGTGGATAACAGCTTCTGGCCTGGACACAGTTTGCACCTCACCGTCACATTCCTGTCTATTCTTCAGACGAACTCAAAATAATGGGCATGCCTCCACCCCTCGAAAGTTATCGCTGACTCAGCCATGTTTATGCAGCACTGCACGTGGAGATGTGGACGCGCAGATTACGTACATTTAAACCTGCGGCGGAAACCCCTCTTGTCTGTCAGTGTGATTATGACTGATTTTTAGTAAGTAACGAAGTAACGCGTGTCGGGGCAATGTTAGTAACTGTAGTGTGATTACTGAATTATAAAAGTAGCGCGTTACACTACTCCGTTACCGACACAATTAATATTATTACAGTAACGCGTTACACCCAACTCTGCCTGGGACATATGTGCGAGTGTGTGTGACGAGGGTCAACGTGGAATAACATGTCTGACTGAAGTGGTGTGCACATTGATTTGGATTTGACACGTCCTTTAATGGCGTGAAAAGCTCACAAATCATCCTTTCAAGTGGCGTGCCATTTGTAAATATCTCTCTTTCTCAAGGTGTGAACATACGAGGGTTAGCGTGGATTCACAGCCTGTTCTTTAATGCTTGCAATTTATCCTTAAAAGTTGGGCGCTGTTTATTCCCCTTGCCATGAGATTACGCTTAAAAATGTCTCTGCTTCTCGAGGTGTAAACGTAAACACCGTGCAGGTAAAGGTGTGTCCTGTGAGGAAGTGATTGTTTAGCAGGATTTTCTGCAGACTGTACTGTTAACACACCTTGACTGACGGCATGAAATTAAAAGTGCAAATGGCAGCGATGTAGGTCAGTGTGTGTGTGTGTGTGTGTGTGTGTGTGTGTGTGTGTGTGTGTGTGCAGCTCAGGTGTGTGTGATTGATGACAGGCAGCTAATGAGCGCTCCCTCAGGTGATACTCCTGCAGGAGTTACATCTGTAGAGCAGCAGCTTCTATTAAAGGTCACTGAGAGGGGGGGGGGGGGGGTTTAAGAGTGGAAAAAGTTTATCAGCATACACACACACACACACACACACACACACACACACACACACACACACACACACACACACGCACACACACACGCTGACATCTGGAATATCTGACAGTGTATCTGAACCCTGTTTTGTCCATCGGAGGGAAAGTGAGGAGGGATGTTTCTCTGACTCAGAGCGAGGGCTGCGAAGTTAATCAACATGTCATCATAAACACAACATGGAATATCTAAATTGCAGTAAATACAATATTTGTTAATATATTTTTTTTTAACACATAATAAAATGTCCTCACTCCTAAACTTTCCCCAATTGCAGCTCATGTTTCTTTCTGCCGATTGGGACATAGCCTACATACAAAACATTTACTCAACATTATGAAGCTTTTACTTTTCTTTTACGTTCTGACATTGCATTAGCATACCAAGCTACAGCTAGCATGTGTGTGTGTGTGTGTGTGTGTGCGTGCGTGCGTGTGCGTGCGTGTGTGTGTTTGTGCGTGTGTTTGTGTGTGTGTGTGTGTGCGTGCGTGTGTGTGTGTGTGTGTGTGTGTGTGTGTGTGTGTGTGTGTGTCAGCAGACTAATGTGTGTGTGTTTGTGTGTTTCAGGCATCAGGACAGAACAGGATCTGTTTGTCCGGCTGATCGACTCCATGACCAAAGTGGTGAGAAGATCTCTCTTATTGTCTTAAAGAGGAAGTGCTGACATGGCTCTGTGCAAAGTTTCAAAATAAAAGCGTGGACATTATTACACATATATATTACACACACACACACACATATATATATATATTATACAGTGCACACAGAAAGTCATCTCAAACTTCTCTCTATTGCTCCTGTCCTCCTCCCTCTGGGATTTGAACCTGTGAAAGTGTTCTGGTCCACAGACATGTTTCCATATTTTCCTCCTCTCCTCCTCCTCCTCCTTGTTGTTGTTGTTGTTGTTGTTGTTGTTGTTGTTGTTGTTGTTGTTGTTGGTAGATGTATTTCTTTAAGTCCTCGTGGTCCATTCGGTTACAATATTACAGCTTATTTATTCTTTAACAAAATACTACATCAGTCCACATCTGCCTTCCCAGACTTCCCTGATGCACATTCCAGACAAACGAGACCTTTTTACCACAAACTTTATTATTAATATTATTATAACTTATAATATATAAATATATATATATACTATATCAAAAATATAAAAAATATAAAAAATTCCTTTATATTCATCGAAAAAGGAAAAAAGCTGCTCTCCCTTAGAGAACATCACATCACCTCCTCACCTCCTCCCTCCTGCCCTACTCCTTCCTCACCTCATCCCTTCCTCATCTCCTCCCTCCTGACTCTTCACCTCCTCACCTCATCCCTCCTCACCTCATCCCTTCCTCATCTCCTCCCTCCTGACTCTTCACCTCCTCCCTCCTGACTCTTCACCTCACCTCCTCACTCCTCACCTCCTTACCTCCTCCCTCATCCCTCCTCTCTCCTCCCTTCTTTATCTCCTCCTTCCTCCCTCCTCACCTCCTCCCATCCTCCCTCCTCACCTCCTCACCTCCTCACCTCCTTACCTCCTCCCTCCTTCCTCCTCACCTCCTCACCTCCTCCCTCCTTACCTCCTCCCTCCTCCCACCTCACCTCAACTACCTCGTCACCTCCTCCCTCTTCACCTCCTCACCTCCTCCCTCCTCACCTCCTCCTCCCTCCTCCCTCCTCACCTCCTCCCTCTTCCCTTCCTTATCTCCTCCCTCCTCCCTCCTCACCTCCTCCCTCCTGTCGGCATGTTCTGAATCGATCGATGAAGCTTCGTCTCCTCGACAAAGCGTCACCAAACGGATCAATATGTCCTAATGTGGTGCAGCGACGGCACACTGGAGACAATAATCCTGACATCTCCCCCCCCCCACTACACCCTCCCTTTACTCCCTTTACTCCCACTCCTCCCACTACACTCTCTACATGACTCCTGACAGGACGGATCGATTCCCCCCCCGCCGATTGTCAGCACATTAATGCAGATTGTCCTGCAGAGAGACTTTAATGCACTGAGTCTCACAGCGGGAACAAACTGAACATATTTAAGAGACACAAGCAGAAAGTGAACAAGTCTGCACACCGCCCGCAGAACATGGAGGACTACACCAACACCCCAAACATTGACTTCACTTCTAAAAACAAGTCTTACTTCGGGATAAATAAAAAAGTTATAGAGGCAACAAAGCAAGACTTAGATTCTGCGCTAAACATAGACGTCACTACGCCATACTTGTGAGGACCCTCAAAGACCCTAACGATTGACTTCACTTTATAAAAACAAGTCTTACTTCGGGATAATTAATAACGTTAGAGAGGAAACAAAGCAAGGTTTAGATTCTGCACACACTCCGTTAAACGTGTACGCAATGTGTGTTTGTATAGTGTAAGGACGCTGACATCTGACTTAACTGAAACCTGTGCAGATTGTCCTGCAGACAGACTTTAATGTCTCACAGAGAAGCTCAGCAGGAAGACAATATTTAGGAGACACAAACAGAAAGTTAACAAGTCTGCACACCGCCCGCTAAACATGGAGGACACTACTTGTAGTATCAACTAAAGATTGACTTTTACTGCATAAAAACAAGTCTTACTTCATGGATAAATAATAATGTTGTAGAGGAAACAAATCAAGACTTAGATTCGGCGCTAAACGCCCTTAAGCAAAGTCTGGTCCATCAGACGGCTGAAGACAAAGAAGAGATAGTAGAAAAGACAATGAAAAATATCCCCAATATAATAAGTCCCTTTCTAAAAATATCTGGATTTCAAAGAAACTTCCTTGATTTCAACTCAAAATATGTCTTAAATTTCCCCCAAATGTTATCATTTTCTATCCCGGGAGATGTCCCTACTTTCAAAATATAATTACTTTCCCTAAATGTCCTCACTTTTAATCTGTCCCCAATATCTCAAATCCCCCTCTACAAAAATGTCTTCACTTTCCGAAGGCGTTCCTCACTTGCTTTTATCACTCTGACCTAAATTTCAAATTCATAAAATGTTCTTACTTCCCAAAATTGTTCTATCTTTCCAAAATATCGTCTTTCAAAATGTTTCATCACTTCTCAAATATTTTTACGGCCAAGCAAAATGTCAATACTCTGCAAAAACATCCACTTTTACAGCATGTCCTCACAGTATTGGTCCGAACCGGCAAGTGGACCTCATAAAGATAGAAATAAGGGTATACACACACTCACAGCAGAAATGTGGACGTTAACCCACAAACAGGCATGAAAGTGGACACACACACACACACACACAAACACACACACACACACACACACACACAAACACACACACACACACACACACACACACACACACACACACACACACACACACACACACACACACACACACACACACACACACACACACACACACACACACACACACACACACACACACACACACACACACACACTAAGACTCACGGGAGTCCTGCTTCAGGAATGATGATGTATAAATATCGACCTGTAAATCTACACAGTATGTGGCCTGTGTGTGTGTGTGTGTGTGTGTATGTGTGTGTGTGTGTGTGTGTGTGTGTGTGTGTGTGTGTGTGTGTGTGTGTGTGTGTGTGTGTGTGGTGCAATCCACATCCCTCCTGGTCAAACTGGAGCATTTTAATCCAGAGGAACAGAGCCAGCATCAGGATCAATAATGCAGAAGTGGTCGTTATCCTAAAAGTATCGTACCCCAGGGGTGTGTGTGTGTGTGTGTGTGTGTGTCTGTGTGTATGTGTGTGTGTGCAGGGCGGAGGTCTGTTTTGACTATAAAGGTGGATGAGGTAGTGGTAGGTCATCGTCTCACAGACACACACACATATATACGCACACACACACACACACACACACACACACACACACACACACACACACACACACACACACACACACACACACACACGCACACACACACACACACACATACACACACACACACACACACACACACACACACACACACACACACACACACACACACACACACACACACACACACACACACACACACACACTCATACTCTTACTGGAGTTCATTTACAACCACCAGGGTATTACACACACACACACCCACACACACAGCGGTCATCCGTCATCCGGACGCTGACATGACAGCTCTGTGGGGGGGGGGGGGGGGGCGCCCACCATCTGGCAGGGAATTCTGGGAAGTCTGAGAGACCACCAGAGGAGGAGGAGGTTGGCGGCCATGTTTGACTTTGTTGTATATGTTTTGGACCAATCACAAGCCCCCAGGAAGTGCTCTGAACTCTGAGGAAAATATTCCTAGTGGCCTAACGGCGGTGCTAGAGCTTCCGTATCAGTCCGTGACGTCACCCGGCCCAGAAATACTTTTTCCCATTGACTAACATTTGGAAAGAAACGTCTGTAAATCAGCGGATAACTAAAAAAAAAACGAAATAAACTTCCCAGTGAACTATTTTAAAGCCCTTATTAGAATTATAAGGTCCTAAGAGTTGTAAAATGCAATAAAAGCCGAATCCAGATTTATTTTCTCTCTCCATTCATTCCACTGAGCCGAGAGTGGGTGGGTGTTTGTGGGCGGGGCTTAATGACAAGGGGCGGGCTTAATGACAGGACGCGGGGCTTAATGGAAACCCAACTGCGCTCTATGAGCTACATACGGGTACTTCTGCTCTCACAGCAAGGCATGATGGGTATTTTGTGAAGTTTTGCTCTCGAGAATCTCAGTCCATTTTGTCTTCATGCACCAACGAGCAGCTCTCATAGGAATAAAAAAGCCAAGTTTACTTCC
>NC_136901.1:95343662-95345777 GCF_949606895.1 Notothenia rossii
GGTTAAGATGTGAACTAGTTGGTGGAGTTAACTGGTTAAGATGTGAATTAGTTGGTGGAGTTAACTGGTTAAGATGTGAACTAGTTGGTGGAGTTAACTGGTTTAGATGTGAATTAGTTGGTGGAGTTAACTGGTTTAGATGTGAACTAGTTGGTGGAGTTAACTGGTTTAGATGTGAAGTAGTTGGTGGAGTTAACTGGTTTAGATGTGAACTAGTTGGTGGAGTTAACTGGTTTAGATGTGAATTAGTTGGTGGAGTTAACTGGTTAAGATGTGAACTAGTTGGTGGAGTTAACTGGTTTAGATGTGAATTAGTTGGTGGAGTTAACTGGTTTAGATGTGAACTAGTTGGTGGAGTTAACTGGTTTAGATGTGAAGTAGTTGGTGGAGTTAACTGGTTTAGATGTGAACTAGTTGGTGGAGTTAACTGGTTTAGATGTGAACTAGTTGGTGGAGTTAACTGGTTTAGATGTGAATTAGTTGGTGGAGTTAACTGTTTAGATGTGAATTAGTTGGTGAGTTAACTGGTTTAGATGTGAATTAGTTGGTGGAGTTAACTGTTTAGATGTGAATTAGTTGGTGGAGTTAACTGGTTTAGATGTGAATTAGTTGGTGGAGTTAACTGGTTTAGATGTGAATTAGTTGGTGGAGTTAACTGGTTAAGATGTGAATTAGTTGGTGGAGTTAACTGGTTAAGATGTGAACTAGTTGGTGGAGTTAACTGGTTTAGATGTGAATTAGTTGGTGGAGTTAACTGGTTAAGATGTGAACTAGTTGGTGGAGTTAACTGGTTTAGATGTGAAGTAGTTGGTGGAGTTAACTGGTTTAGATGTGAACTAGTTGGTGGAGTTAACTGGTTTAGATGTGAATTAGTTGGTGGAGTTAACTGGTTAAGATGTGAAGTAATTGGTGGAGTTAACTGGTTAAGATGTGAATTAGTTGGTGGAGTTAACTGGTTTAGATTGAACTAGTTGGTGGAGTTAACTGGTTTAGATGTGAACTAGTTGGTGGAGTTAACTGGTTTAGATGTGAACTAGTTGGTGGAGTTAACTGGTTTAGATGTGAATTAGTTGGTGGAGTTAACTGGTTTAGATGTGAATTAATTGGTGGAGTTAACTGGTTTAGATGTGAAGTAGTTGGTGGAGTTAACTGGTTTAGATGTGAATTAGTTGGTGGAGTTAACTGGTTTAGATGTGAATAGTTAGTGGAGTTAACTGGTTTAGATGTGAACTAGTTGGTGGAGTTAACTGGTTTAGATGTGAACTAGTTGGTGGAGTTAACTGGTTTAGATGTGAATTAGTTGGTTGAGTTAACTGGTTTAGATGTGAATTAGTTGGTG
The DNA here is from genome assembly GCF_949606895.1 of Notothenia rossii. Classification (NCBI taxonomy): domain Eukaryota; kingdom Metazoa; phylum Chordata; class Actinopteri; order Perciformes; family Nototheniidae; genus Notothenia; species Notothenia rossii. The sequence goes on from NC_136901.1 coordinate 95,345,002, forward strand.
GAGTTAACTGGTTTAGATGTGAATTAGTTAGTGGAGTTAACTGGTTTAGATGTGAACTAGTTGGTGGAGTCAACTGGTTTAGATGTGAACTAGTTGGTGGAGTTAACTGGTTTAGATGTGAACTAGTTGGTGGAGTTAACTGGTTTAGATGTGAATTAGTTGGTGGAGTTAACTGGTTTAGATGTGAACTAGTTGGTGGAGTTAACTGGTTTAGATTGTGAATTAGTTGGTGGAGTTAACTGGTTTAGATGTGAATTAGTTGGTGGAGTTAACTGGTTTAGATGTGAACTAGTTGGTGGAGTTAATTGGTTAAGATGTGAACTAGTTGGTGGAGTTAACTGGTTTAGATGTGAATTAGTTGGTGGAGTTAATTGGTTAAGATGTGAACTAGTTGGTGGAGTTAACTGGTTTAGATGTGAATTAGTTGGTGGAGTTAACTGGTTTAGATGTGAATTAGTTGGTGGAGTTAACTGGTTAAGATGTGAATTAGTTGGTGGAGTTAACTGGTTTAGATGTGAATTAGTTGGTGGAGTTAACTGGTTAAGATGTGAATTAGTTGGTGGAGTTAACTGGTTAAGATGTGAAGTAGTTGGTGGAGTTAACTGGTTAAGATGTGAAGTAGTTGGTGGAGTTAACTGGTTAAGATGTGAACTAGTTGCTGGAGTTAACTGGTTAAGATGTGAATTAGTTGGTTGAGTTAACTGGTTAAGATGTGAATTAGTTGGTGGAGTTAACTGGTTTAGATGTGAATTAGTTGGTGGAGTTAACTGGTTAGA
>NC_136901.1:95363477-95365977 GCF_949606895.1 Notothenia rossii
GTTAGCTAGCTTGATTGACTTTATTTACAGATTGATAAATAGCGTTTTCGAGCTGATAAAATGTCCTCATGTGAGATTGTGTTGTCGTCCTGCGGTCGCTACGGTTTCCAACACTTTAAATATTCAACTTAAAGAAAAGCAGCGAAATGTTCTGGAGAGATTCACTCGATTAAGACCAAACATATCATTTATTACTGCAGTTTGACAAAGTGAGAGCTAATCTAAAATGTAAATAGCCGCAGAATGTTTCAGATTTCAGTTTCTTAAAGAGATCCTGATGAAAGGGTTCAAAAGTGTAGAAGAAGAAGTGTTTCCTGTGATTTAACTTCCTGTCTGAGTGCTTCTTAAAGATGAATTTAGCACCGAGCAGTAAATAGTTAATCGTTCACCATCATTTAATTATTGCTCCACATCCAGACGCTAATTAATGTTTTACTTTCTGTATCTGAGTCACATCGTTACTTAAAGGGCCAGCGCTCCATTTATCACACTGAGAACTGCTTCAGTGTGAATCCTGCAGACGTCATCATATCGCTGAATATTTGACAGTTTCTGATGTTTTTGAACTCGTTGCAGACATCAGTTTCTGGGCAGAATCAAAATGTCAGTAAGTGAAGTTATTACGATGCATTTAAATTAACAAAGTGCTCCATTTGAAATAAGAAAGCGCTCGCTCTCAGTCTTAAACATTACATCCACTGCCAGTAATATGAAGTCCCTATCTGTGTGACTTCTACTACTGCAACTAAAACTACTGACTACTACTTTAAGAACCTCTACTTCTACTGCTAACACTTAGAGCAATAGTTCAGATTAAATCAATCATTATGTATTATGGTTTTGGCTGCCCCGGGTAACGGGGCGCAAAATAAAGATTTTCCCCGTAAAATGTGAAAGTGATCGGAAAACAACATTTCTCCTCCTCAAAAAACGGAATACTCCCTCCAGAGATCAGAGACAGCTCTGTTCTACGGAGCTCCGACGTCACGTTGTTGTTTACGTCAGGAGACATCTTGTTTACGTCACATTGTTGTTCACGTCAGGAGACATCTTGTTCACGTCAGGAGACATCTTGTTTACGTCACGTTGTTGTTTACATCAGGAGACATCTTGTTTACGTCAGGAGACATCTTGTTTACGTCAGGAGAAATCTTGTTTACGTCACGTTGTTGTTTACGTCAGGAGACATCTTGTTTACGTCACGTTCTTGTTTACGCCAGGAGACATCTTGTTTACGTCAGGAGACATCTTGTTTACGTCAGGCTGTTGTTTACGTCAGGCTGTTGTTTACGTCAGGAGACATCTTGTTTACGTCAGGAGACATCTTGTTTACGTCAGGAGACATCTTGTTTACGTCAGGAGACATCTTGTTTACGTCACGTTGTTGTTTACATCAGGAGACATCTTGTTTACGTCAGGAGACATCTTGTTTACGTCAGGAGAAATCTTGTTTACGTCAGGAGACATCTTGTTTACGTCAGGAGACATCTTGTTTACGTCAGGAGACATCTTGTTTACGTCACGTTGTTGTTTACATCAGGAGACATCTTGTTTACGTCAGGAGACATCTTGTTTACGTCAGGAGAAATCTTGTTTACGTCACGTTGTTGTTTACATCAGGAGACATCTTGTTTACATCAGGACACATCTTGTTTACGTCAGGAGACATCTTGTTTACGTCACGTTGTTGTTTACATCAGGGGACATCTTGTTTACATCAGGAGACATCTTGTTTACGTCAGGAGACATCTTGTTTACGTCACGTTGTTGTTTACATCAGGGGACATCTTGTTTACGTCACGTTGTTGTTTACATCAGGGGACATCTTGTTTACATCAGGGGACATCTTGTTTACATCAGGGGACATCTTGTTTACATCAGGGGACATCTTGTTTACATCAGGAGACATCTTGTTTACGGGGTCATGTTGTTGTTTACATCAGGGGACATCTTGTTTACATCAGGGGACATCTTGTTTACATCAGGGGACATCTTGTTTACATCAGGGGACATCTTGTTTACATCAGGAGACATCTTGTTTACGTCAGGAGACATCTTGTTTACGTCACGTTGTTGTTTACATCAGGGGACATCTTGTTTACGTCACGTTGTTGTTTACATCAGGGGACATCTTGTTTACATCAGGGGACATCTTGTTTACATCAGGGGACATCTTGTTTACATCAGGGGACATCTTGTTTACATCAGGAGACATCTTGTTTACGGGGTCATGTTGTTGTTTACATCAGGGGACATCTTGTTTACATCAGGGGACATCTTGTTTACATCAGGGGACATCTTGTTTACGTCAGGAGACATCTTGTTTACGGGGTCATGTTGTTGTTGATATATCTTATGAACCGTATCAGAGACACAGAACTCTATACCTTCCAGAGAAACACCTGGTTTAGGATGTGACTATTACCTGGAAATATTGAAGAAGTTACCTTTCATCGTCCCACAGAGCGGAAATGTACATTTACAAATAGCCTGGAAACAG
>NC_136901.1:95373477-95383477 GCF_949606895.1 Notothenia rossii
TATAGTCCAAGAGATGGATGTCACAGATTACAAGACGGTGCATTAACCCCCCCCCCCTTTTAGTTTTATTACCCCCCCCCCATTGATATCACAATCAATACTTCGCCTGAACGTCGGCGTAAATCAGACAGAGATTCAAAGACTCAAAGGTTTTATTGTCTGATGAACATAAGCTTCAGTGGAGAAATGTGTGTGTGTGTATTTAGTGTGTGTGTGTGTGTGTGTGTGTGTGTGTGTGTGTGTGTGTGTGTGTGTGTGTGTGTGTGTGTTTATTTAATGTGTGTGTGTGTGTGTGTGTGTGTGTGTGTGTGTGTGTGTGTGTATTTAGTGTGTGTGTGTGTGTGTATTTAATGTGTGTGTGTGTGTGTGTGTGTGTGTGTGTGTGTGTGTGTGTGTGTGTGTGTGTGTGTGTATTTAGTGTGTGTGTGTGTATTTAGTGTGTGTGTGTGTGTGTGTGTGTGTGTGTTTATTTAATGTGTGTGTGTGTGTGTGTGTGTGTGTGTGTGTTTATTTAATGTGTGTGTGTGTGTTTAGTGTGTGTGTGTGTGTGTGTGTGTGTGTGTGTGTGTGTGTGTGTGTGTATTTAGTGTGTGTGTGTGTATTTAGTGTGTGTGTGTGTGTGTGTGTGTGTGTGTTTATTTAATGTGTGTGTGTGTGTGTGTGTGTGTGTGTGTGTGTGTGTGTGTGTTTATTTAATGTGTGTGTGTGTGTGTGTGTGTGTGTGTGTGTGTGTGTGTGTGTGTGTGTGTGTGTATTTAGGTGTGTGTGTATTTAGTGTGAGTGTGTGTGTGTGTGTGTGTGTGTGTGTGTATTTAGTGTGTGTGTGTGTGTGTGTGTGTGTGTGTGTGTGTGTGTGTGTGTGTGTGTGTGTGTGTGTGTGTGTATTTAGTGTGTGTGTGTGTATTGATTCTCGTTGTTGTTTTTACAAACCTCTATATTAAATACAGTGCAATCTATCGATAATTCCCCTTAAGAAAGCCCTTAATGACATCATTATTAATGCAGTTTTAAGGGGAAATATGTTATGTTGTTTTATAAATTTCAAGTTTGTACTTTGTATTATATAACTCAAAACAAGCATTAAAGCCTAAAGTGATAGCCATGGAGGAGGAAGGGGAAGTGTCCCCTCTGCCCTGTGGATGGAACCGTTTGCACTTAAGGTCTCCTCTGTAATCACTACCCTTTGCAAAGTCACCCCCCTATCTGCTGCTGCACTTGAGTTCACATTTCATTACACAGGTCTTTATTCTCCTGACGCCTGAGACCTCATGCTCCTTTAACTGGGAGCTGATGTTCCTGCAGCCCCCTCATTTTAAATCTGTGTTATTCATGTTTGTCTTCTTGTGTTTTTCTGCAGATTCTTCCTCAAGAACTTCCTCAAGTGCAATCAGAACTGTTTGAAGAATGCAGGAAACCCCAGAGACATGCGCCGGTTCCAGGTACGAGAAACAAACGCACCTTTTTTTATTCTCTATTTATTCTGTTACTTCAACAATTAGACAGTTCATCCGGAAAACTCTTTAGTGTCCCCTGGTCTCCAGCTGTGTGCGTCACTCTTTAGTGTCCCCTGGTCTCCAGATGTGTGCGTCTCTCTTTAGTGTCCCCTGGTCTCCCAGCTGTGTGCGTCACTCTTTAGTGTCCCCTGGTCTCCAGCTGTGTGCATCACTCTTTAGTGTCCCCTGTTCTCCAGCTGTGTGCGTCACTCTTTAGTGTCCCCTGGTCTCCCAGCTGTGTGCGTCACTCTTTAGTGTCCCCTGGTCTCCAGCTGTGTGCGTCACTCTTTAGTGTCCCCTGGTCTCCAGCTGTGTGCGTCACTCTTTAGTGTCCCCTGGTCTCCCAGCTGTGTGCGTCACTCTTTAGTGTCCCCTGGTCTCCCAGCTGTGTGCGTCACTCTTTAGTGTCCCCTGGTCTCCCAGCTGTGTGCGTCACTCTTTAGTGTCCCCTGGTCTCCCAGCTGTGTGCATCACTCTTTAGTGTCCCCTGGTCTCCAGCTGTGTGCGTCACTCTTTAGTGTCCCCTGTTCTCCAGCTGTGTGCGTCTCTCTTTAGTGTCCCCTGGTCTCCAGCTGTGTGCTTCACTCTTTAGTGTCCCCTGGTCTCCCAGCTGTGTGCATCACTCTTTAGTGTCCCCTGGTCTCCCAGCTGTGTGCATCACTCTTTAGTGTCCCCTGGTCTCCCAGCTGTGTGCGTCACTCTTTAGTGTCCCCTGTTCTCCAGCTGTGTGCTTCACTCTTTAGTGTCCCCTGGTCTCCCAGCTGTGTGCATCACTCTTTAGTGTCCCCTGGTCTCCAGATGTGTGCGTCTCTCTTTAGTGTCCCCTGGTCTCCAGCTGTGTGCGTCACTCTTTAGTGTCCCCTGGTCTCCAGCTGTGTGCGTCACTCTTTACTGTCCCCTGGTCTCCAGCTATGTTCGTCACTCTTTAGTGTCCCCTGGTCTCCAGCTGTGTGCCTCACTCTTTAGTGTCCCCTGGTCTCCCAGCTGTGTGCGTCACTCTTTAGTGTCCCCTGTTCTCCAGCTGTGTGCTTCACTCTTTAGTGTCCCCTGGTCTCCCAGCTGTGTGCATCACTCTTTAGTGTCCCCTGGTCTCCAGATGTGTGCGTCTCTCTTTAGTGTCCCCTGGTCTCCAGCTGTGTGCGTCACTCTTTAGTGTCCCCTGGTCTCCAGCTGTGTGCGTCACTCTTTACTGTCCCCTGGTCTCCAGCTGTGTGCGTCACTCTTTACTGTCCCCTGGTCTCCAGCTGTGTGCGTCACTCTTTAGTGTCCCCTGGTCTCCAGCTGTGTGCGTCACTCTTTACTGTCCCCTGGTCTCCAGCTGTGTGCGTCACTCTTTACTGTCCCCTGGTCTCCAGCTGTGTGCGTCACTCTTTACTGTCCCCTGGTCTCCAGCTGTGTGCGTCACTCTTTAGTGTCGCCTGGCCTCCAGCTGTGTGCGTCACTCTTTACTGTCCCCTGGTCTCCAGCTGTGTGCGTCACTCTTTAGTGTCCCCTGGTCTCCAGCTGTGTGCGTCACTCTTTACTGTCCCCTGGTCTCCAGCTGTGTGCGTCACTCTTTAGTGTCCCCTGGTCTCCAGCTGTGTGCCTCACTCTTTAGTGTCCCCTGTTCTCCAGCTGTGTGCATCACTCTTTAGTGTCCCCTGGTCTCCCAGCTGTGTGCCACTCTTTTCAATGCTGATGATACTGACCTTTCACTCTCTCTGTGTGTGTGTGTGTGTGTGTGTGTGTGTGTGTGTGTGTGTGTGTGTGTGTGTGTGTGTGTGTGTATGTGCGTGTGCGTGTGTGTGTGTGCGTGTGTGTGTGTGTGTGTGCGTGTGTGTGTGTGTAGGTTGTTATCTCCACTACAGTGAACGTCGACGGTCACGTTCTCGCCGTCTCCGACAACATGTTCGTCCACAACAACTCCAAACATGGCCGCCGCGCCCGGAGGCTGGACCCGTCCGAAGGTTAGAGTCACACTCTGAGAGTCAAGGGGAATACACTTCAATATTTAGATCAATTAAGAAGAACTTACATTGATTTTAAAGGATTTAAAATCAAACAAATTGACAAGAAATTAATTAATGAAAAAATAAATTAGTGAGAAAGACACTATAAGAAGTAAATTAATAGAAAATATCAGAAATATTTTTTAAATAAATCAACGACTAATAAATAAATATTATTAAAAAAATTACTAAGAAGGCAAAATCAGAATCATAAGTAAATAAACAATAAACAAAATAATATTAAATACATTTATAAAAGATAATTTATGGGAAACAGCTGATTTGATATACAGGTGCACAATCAGGACCAGAGTGATATGAACTCAGTGGATTCTAAATGACAGGTTGTGTGTATGTGTTAAATGGCAGTCAGAGGAACATTTGGGTCCATCACGTTATATATTTGCTAATTTCTAACAATTTACAATCATCAAACATCAATATCTGAGCATTAAAGGTGGAGATATCCTGACTTTACTCCAAAAACACTGCAGACTTCATCTCCCATAATGCACCTGGATATCTTCCATCACACGCTTCCAGGCTCCACACCTGCAGCTTGTAAAACAAACAAGGGAAAGTGGAAATACACTTTAATAATCAGGGAAAACTTAATATATTAAAGGGTGCGTTTGATATACAATACTCAGTAACTCAAAGAGGTGAATATTAAAAGTCCCAGAAGCCAGACCCGAACCACAGCGATATAAAAAGTGAGAGAATTTGAGGAAATTGTCCTTTAAAGATTTCTTGGCATGTCTCCACCTCCCGCTGGACGTCCCCGTAACACCGAACAAACGCTCCCTTCTTCCAGCGGCCCAAATAAAAAACGTTATAAACTTCACACGGTGAAACCGGACCCTTCGAGCCGCCGCTCAGCGAAACAGTTCCTCTCTCGTTGTAAATCTTTAACACCACTCTGCCCGTCAGGAGCCAATAAAAACCATGACATAAGCCTCTCGTTTGATTCGACACACTTGCGGTGCCATGTGGGTGGAGCTTAGCCTGGTTTCTCATCTGGAGAGAGATGTGGGCAAAAAGTACACACATCCTTTCCTCAAGTAGAAGTACACACATCCTTTACTCAAGTAGAAGTACACACATCCTTTACTCAAGTAGAAGTACACACATCCTTTACTCAAGTAGAAGTACACACATCCTTTACTCAAGTAGAAGTACACACATCCTTTACTCAAGTAGAAGTACACACATCCTTTCCTCAAGTAGAAGTACACACATCCTTTACTCAAGTAGAAGTACACACATCCTTTACTCAAGTAGAAGTACACACATCCTTTCCTCAAGTAGAAGTACACACATCCTTTACTCAAGTAGAAGTACACACATCCTTTCCTCAAGTAGAAGTACAGACATCCTTTACTCAAGTAGAAGTACACACATCCTTTACTCAGGTAGAAGTACACACATCCTTTACTCAAGTAGAAGTACACACATCCTTTACTCAAGTAGAAGTACACACATCCTGTACTCAGGTATAAGTACACACATCCTTTACTAGAAGTACACACATCCTTTACTCAAGTAGAAGTACACACATCCTGTACTCAGGTAGAAGTACACACATCCTTTACTCAAGAAGAAGTACACACATCCTGTACTCAGGTAGAAGTACACACATCCTTTCCTCAGGTAGAAGTACACACATCCTTTCCTCAAGTAGAAGTACACACATCCTGTACTCAAGTAGAAGTACACACATCTTTTCCTCAAGTAGAAGTACACACATCCTGTACTCAAGTAGAAGTACACACATCCTTTCCTCATGTAGAAGTACACACATCCTGTACTCAAGTAGAAGTATACACATCCTGTACTCAAGTAGAAGTACACACATCCTTTCCTCAAGTAGAAGTACACACATCCTGTACTCAAGTAGAAGTACACACATCCTTTCCTCATGTAGAAGTACACACATCCTGTACTCAAGTAGAAGTATACACATCCTTTACTCAAGTAGAAGTACACACATCCTTTCCTCAAGTAGAAGTACACACATCCTTTCCTCAAGTAGAAGTACACACATCCTTTCCTCAAGTAGAAGTACACACATCCTTTCCTCAAGTAGAAGTACACACATCCTGTACTCAAGTAGAAGTACACACATCCTTTCCTCATGTAGAAGTACACACATCCTGTACTCAAGTAGAAGTATACACATCCTTTACTCAAGTAGAAGTACACACATCCTTTCCTCAAGTAGAAGTACACACATCCTTTACTTGAGTAGAAGTACACACATCCTGTACTCAAGTAGAAGTACACACATCCTTTCCTCAGGTAGAAGTACACATCCTTTCCTCAAGGAGAAGTACAGATACTCATGTTTAAAAATACTCTGGTGAAAGTAGAAGTACTGACTAAACTTCTTTACTAAAGTCAAAGTAAAGAGGCTTTGAAATGTACTTCAGTAAAAAGTACCCATAACTAGCAGCTGTTTTAAAGAGTACCTGACCTCCCTTTATATTAATAGAACAATAATGTCATTGTTAGCTAATGAATGTTTCCATGGTGACCAACGGCAACATGACAACGTTTTCATTGGTCCCTCTTCTTTAGAGAAGAGCGGGAAATGATGGATACACGGATCGTGTTCAAATCAATAGGCACGCAATGACTCTAAATAATAATGATCACGCCACCAAACACACATTCAGACTAAAGGAACCAGCCTGTTTGGAAAATGAGAGAAGTAGAAAGTACAGGTATTTGTGTTCAAAATGTAAGAAGTAGAAAGTACAGGTATTTGTGTTCAACATGTAAGAAGTAGAGAGTACAGGTATTTGAGTTCAACATGTAAGAAGTAGAAAGTACAGGTATTTGAGTTCAACATGTGAGAAGTAGAAAGTACAGGTATTTGAGTTCAACATGTAAGAAGTAGAAAGTACAGGTATTTGAGTTCAACATGTGAGAAGTAGAAAGTACAGGTATTTGAGTTCAACATGTAAGAAGTAGAAAGTACAGGTATTTGAGTTCAACATGTAAGAAGTAGAAAGTACAGGTATTTGAGTTCAACATGTGAGAAGTAGAAAGTACAGGTATTTGAGTTCAACATGTAAGAAGTAGAAAGTACAGGTATTTGAGTTCAACATGTGAGAAGTAGAAAGTACAGGTATTTGTGTTCAACATGTAAGAAGTAGAAAGTACAGGTATTTGAGTTCAACATGTAAGAAGTAGAAAGTACAGGTATTTGAGTTCAACATGTAAGAAGTAGAAAGTACAGGTATTTGAGTTCAACATGTAAGAAGTAGAAAGTACAGGTATTTGAGTTCAACATGTGAGAAGTAGAAAGTACAGGTATTTGAGTTCAACATGTAAGAAGTAGAAAGTACAGGTATTTGAGTTCAACATGTGAGAAGTAGAAAGTACAGGTATTTGAGTTCAACATGTGAGAAGTAGAAAGTACAGGTATTTGAGTTCAACATGTAAGAAGTAGAAAGTACAGGTATTTGAGTTCAACATGTGAGAAGTAGAAAGTACAGGTATTTGAGTTCAACATGTGAGAAGTAGAAAGTACAGGTATTTGAGTTCAACATGTAAGAAGTAGAAAGTACAGGTATTTGAGTTCAACATGTGAGAAGTAGAAAGTACAGGTATTTGAGTTCAACATGTAAGAAGTAGAAAGTACAGGTATTTGTGTTCAACATGTAAGAAGTAGAAAGTACAGGTATTTGTGTTCAACATGTGAGAAGTAGAAAGTACAGGTATTTGTGTTCAACATGTAAGAAGTAGAAAGTACAGGTATTTGTGTTCAACATGTGAGAAGTAGAAAGTACAGGTATTTGTGTTCAACATGTAAGAAGTAGAAAGTACAGGTATTTGTGTTCAACATGTAAGAAGTAGAAAGTACAGGTATTTGAGTTCAACATGTGAGAAGTAGAAAGTACAGGTATTTGAGTTCAACATGTGAGAAGTAGAAAGTACAGGTATTTGTGTTCAACATGTAAGAAGTAGAAAGTTCAGGTATTTGAGTTCAACATGTAAGAAGTAGAAAGTACAGGTATTTGAGTTCAACATGTAAGAAGTAGAAAGTTCAGGTATTTGAGTTCAACATGTAAGAAGTAGAAAGTACAGGTATTTGTGTTCAACATGTGAGAAGTAGAAAGTACAGGTATTTGTGTTCAACATGTAAGAAGTAGAAAGTACATGTATTTGTGTTCAACATGTAAGAAGTAGAAAGTACAGGTATTTGTGTTCAACATGTAAGAAGTAGAAAGTACATGTATTTGTGTTCAACATGTAAGAAGTAGAAAGTACAGGTATTTGTGTTCAACATCTAAGAAGTCAAAGTAAAAAGTCGTCAAAAATAAGTAGTGGAGTAAAGTACTGATACCAGAAACATGTACTTATGTACAGTAATAAAGTATTTGTACTCCCCTACTTCCCACCTCTGAAAGTGGGTCACAGGAAAGTGCATTTGATTATTGTACCTTATCTGAACCTGTTAATACTCATTGTTCTGTCCGGTGGGGATAAGCCCCGCCCGTCTGGCACGTACAGGAGAGTAAATCAAACCATTTTTTGCTCAAGCCAAATCGAGCATGAAGAGATCAATATGTCGTCCAACTTTCCAAAACCTGCGTCTCCCGGAGTTTCCCCTCAGAGCTTTTAAAGTCCGAGGCTCAAACAGAAGTCTTTTGTTTGATTCGTTCTACTTGGAACACCAGACGGGTGGAGTTTATCATAAAATAAGCCTTTGGATAGTCTCAGGTGAGATGTCCGAGGGTGGAAAAGTGAAACTTAAACTCCCTGATACTTATGAGTGTTTTACAACTATAAACGCTTATTGAGTCATCATGTTGGTAAACCCCACCCGCCTGGCACATCCAGAGAGGTAAAACAAACCCTTAAAAGTCATTATCATTTTAGATATTAATCTGACCGTCTGGGACCCTCTACAGTGAACAACAAAAGAAATACGACTGATAGATAACAAAGTAATAAAGCCCAGCAACATCATCAGTTTGTCATTTTACTTCTCAACTCAACGTACCAAAACAATACATGTGTTATGGTAAAAGCTAAAGAGTAAAACAAACTCTCTCTCGTCTCCAAATCCACATCTTCTGCAGTTTGTTTTTAAGTTGAGAACCTTTTCCAGTCGTACAGTGTAACTGGTTCGCTTGTTTTGATCTACTTAGACCACCAGACGGGTGGAGCTTACCAGGGTCAGGACATCCAATATCATCTTAGTGAAAATAAACTGACTTCAACTCAAAACAAAGTGTAAAACAAAAAATATTTTTAACAATCCAGACTCGGTTATGTGTATAAATGTAATTCTTGTTTTAACAGCTCCTTACCTGTATACAATCTAAATCAGTGGTTCTCTGCGACCCATTTCGAGTGGGTCGCAGATGTGTAAGTGAATAAAAAGAAAATTGAAAATTGAAATTTCTTTTTTTTTTTTGGGGGGAAAAAGTCAAACTTTTATTTTGAAGGCCCGATTTTCTAACGCTGTACATGCAGTAGGCGTTGGACTGGAAGTACCGGAGACCATAAACGGTTTTGAAAACTTCTGTTGTAGTGATCATCTTCTCAAAAAAACATCTTTGCTGATGTCGACTCTTACCCACAATTTATAGGTTGTGGTTCGAAATGTTGGGTGGCGATTTATTGACAAAGTAAAAAGTGGGTCCCGAGGCCTGACCAGTTGAGAACCACTGATCTAAATGTTATCTTTCATTTGATTCATCTTGAATCTGTACTTTACTTTCACTCTCACTCTGTTAATGCTTAAACCCCTGCATTCCCACACACTACAACATCAAAACTGGTATGCCATAATCAGGGCTCGACATTAAGGACTGCCCGATGGCCCGGGGCCATCTAGTATTTAGCCCGGGCCATGAAGCCTCACCTGCTGGTTGCCCGATCGGGCAATCTATTATACCAGTATCATGCAGCTCGCGGATCCAGTAATGAGTGACCCGACAGTAAAACTAAACATATCTATAACTAGTTACGGTAGTTTGAGAGGTAATTAAAATAGCTACGTGTAATATTCTAACCTGAAGTGTGTGTTTTGTCCGCTCACCGCTGCATGTGATCATGCAGAGCTGCGTGTCGACTCGTCAGCAGCAGCTGATCTCTCTCTCCCGTCAGATTAGACTTCACTCGCGTTTATGTCCATATCGATCAGATCCAGCTAGTTCTAGCTAATGATAGGACTACCTGCTTATTAAAAGACACCTAAACAATAAGTGTCGCTATGCAACCGGGTGAGGCCACACAGTATAGTGCAGCATTATGCATTTGTTTACATGCCCACCGGAACCCCGAGGCATTAGCAACAGATCAACGCACAATCAACCCATACAGGACATCTCTTTCTCCACATTAAGTGTTACACATTAGAATGGACTATTCTTGTCTGTCACATACTCTTCTTGTCTGTCACATAAGTGGCGCAACTGAAGCGGTATTGCGCTAAAGGGAAATTATTTTGACCGAAGAGATTTAGATTTGCCGGCTAACGGGAACTCTGACGTCGCCATGTTG
>NC_136901.1:95388477-95395977 GCF_949606895.1 Notothenia rossii
TGAATGTGGTTCATTTACGGGAGGAAGGAGAAGTAGGCTTAGAGAACAGAAATGTTTCTTATGTTCGACACACTTTGCTTTGTGTCATGGGAAGAAAGTAACCAGTCAAAGACCTTTCCACGAATCCCAGCTGTTAAGATAAAGTAGTGGATTAGGGCCACAGGTGCACATTTTTCAGAGCTGACAAAAAGTGTATTTCATTTTTTTTTTTACTTTAAATCCCAATTTTATTTTTTTTAAAGTCAAAATTGTTTTGGAAATTTCATAATTTTCAGAGTTGCAGAAAAAAGTCAACATTTTCAGATTTTTTTTTAAAAGTCATAGTTTTGAAATTTGCATAACAAAGTCATAATTTTCAGACTTTCTGAAAAAAGTCAGAATTTTGAGTTTTTCTGAAAAAAGTCAACATTTTGAGACTTTCTAAAAAAAGTCAACATTTTGAGATTTTCTGAAAACAAGGTCTAAATTTCCGAAAAATGTACGAGAACCGTTAGTACGATTTTAAATATGTAGAAAAGATTCCGATAAATTCTTGAAAATGTATTAATGGATATTCTCTGACGTTCCATTTGTAAACTATTTAAAACAAATATTGAACCCAACGTTAAATCCCTCCCTGTTTCTGTCTCCAGCTGATCACCCCCCATGCGATCCGGGTGCAGACGCCCCCCCGCCACATCCCAGGGGTCGTAGAGGTCACGCTGTCGTACAAATCTAAACAGTTCTGCAAAGGAGCACCGGGACGCTTCGTCTACACCGGTAAGACCCAAACACTTCCTGAAACCTTTTATTAATCTCCTGCACCGGTAAGACATCGGGAGGAGACTCTTCCGGTAGCTATTATTAAATGATGATGTTTGGATTGTTACTGCTGGCTGGCTTTTGATTGGCCCTGCTCTGTGTCAGAGGGTTCAATAGTGAGGCTGTCTCTGCTCGATAAGAGACCGTTTGAGAGGACTTCTGGTTGCAAACAATCACAGAACACATTCAGTTCTTTGGATGTTGGTATTAGTAGCTTTCAAGGTCTGAGATTTGAGAAAAAGGTAAGAATTCTGAGATTTGATAAAAAGTCAGAATTTTGATAAAAAAAAAGTCTGAATTCAGAGATTAGATAAAAAACTCAGAATTTCGGGGAAAATGCAAAAATGTTGATATTTGAGAAAAAAATCTGAATTTGGAGATTTGAGAAAAAAAATCTGGATCTTTTTAGATTTCCTGTATCTTATCAAATGATGATTGTCAGTGGTAGGATTTCTTGTCTGGCTTTTGACCAATGACGGTTGAGCTTTCCCCACATCTGGTTTGGATGTTACTGGTAGTTTGTTTCCATCCTCGTGCTTTGTCTGAGTCTCTGTTCTCGACTTGTTGTAGAATGTATCCTTCCGCCTCCATTCTGCTCTCATTGACCCGCTTCTTACGAGTCCATCTAGTATTTTCTTGCGGTTCACAAATGAAAGAAGATGATGGTTCAAGATGATTTGCATTGGTTGGGAATTTGGGACAAAAACTTAATCGTTTTGGTAGAATTTCTCCTGGCGTTGGTTTTGAGCTTCTTCAGCGTTTTGTTTCTGCAGCTTTTAGTAAACGCTGCCATGTCTCCTGAAGCCGCTGAATGTTCTCTAAACGCTGCCATGTCTCCTCAAGCTGCTGAACGTTCTCTAAACGCTGCTGAATGTTCTCTAAACGCTGCCATGTCTCCTGAAGCTGCTGAATGTTCTCTAAACGCTGCCATGTCTCCTCAAGCTGCTGAACGTTCTCTAAACGCTGCTGAATGTTCTCTAAACGCTGCATGTCTCCTGAAGCTGCTGAACGTTCTCTAAACGCTGCTGAATGTTCTCTAAACGCTGCATGTCTCCTGAAGCTGCTGAACGTTCTCTAAACGCTGCTGAATGTTCTCTAAACGCTGCATGTCTCCTGAAGCTGCTGAACGTTCTCTAAACGCTGCTGAATGTTCTCTAAACGCTGCCATGTCTCCTCAAGCTGCTGAACGTTCTCTAAATGTTGCTGAATGTTCTCTAAACGCTGCCATGTCTCCTCAAGCTGCTGAACGTTCTCTAAACGCTGCTGAATGTTCTCTAAACGCTACCATGTCTCCTCAAGCTGCTGAACGTTCTCTAAACGCTGCTGAATGTTCTCTAAACGCTGCCATGTCTCCTGAAGCTGCTGAACGTTCTCTAAACGCTGCTGAATGTTCTCTAAACGCTGCCATGTCTCCTGAAGCTGCTGAACGTTCTCTAAATGTTGCTGAATGTTCTCTAAACGCTGCCATGTCTCCTCAAGCTGCTGAACGTTCTCTAAACGCTGCTGAATGTTCTCTAAACGCTGCATGTCTCCTGAAGCTGCTGAACGTTCTCTAAATGTTGCTGAATGTTCTCTAAACGCTGCCATGTCTCCTCAAGCTGCTGAACGTTCTCTAAACGCTGCTGAATGTTCTCTAAACGCTGCTGAATGTTCTCTAAACGTTGCTGAATGTTCTCTAAACGCTGCCATGTCTCCTCAAGCTGCTGAACGTTCTCTAAACGCTGCTGAATGTTCTCTAAACGCTGCCATGTCTCCTGAAGCTGCTGAACGTTCTCTAAACGCTGCTGAATGTTCTCTAAACGCTGCTGAACGTTCTCTAAACGCTGCTGAATGTTCTCTAAACGCTGCTGAATGTTCTCTAAACGCTGCTGAATGTTCTCTAAACGTTGCTGAATGTTCTCTAAACGCTGCTGAACGTTCTCTAAACGCTGCTGAATGTTCTCTAAACGTTGCTGAATGTTCTCTAAACGCTGCATGTCTCCTCAAGCTGCTGAATGTTCTCTAAACGTTGCTGAATGTTCTCTAAACGCTGCATGTCTCCTCAAGCTGCTGAATGTTCTCTAAACGTTGCTGAATGTTCTCTAAACGCTGCATGTCTCCTCAAGCTGCTGAATGTTCTCTAAACGTTGCTGAATGTTCTCTAAGCGCTGCCATGTCTCCTCAAGCTGCTGAATGTTCTCTAAACGCTGCACGTGTTGATGGAGAAGTTTCTTCATGTGGAACATTTGGGTTTCTATATCTGCTTCCTCTCTGAAGCTTCTCCTGAAGGAAGAGTTGTGTTTTTGCACCTTTCGGCCTCCTTTTAATAGCGCATGGAAAGGAGCAGGGGGAAGAACATCTTATTTGCCCTTCCCCTTCTTAAAAATGAAATAACTATAAAAAAGTAGAATAATTCTTTCAGTCACAGTTTCTTAGAAATACTGAACCATAAACCAGAAGACAGTCAGACGTCACCACTCGGTCTAATTACACTTTCTTTATGCATTTCCTAAAACATTGAAACGTTCTCACAGCCTTTGAATCATCCGGTGAGGAAGTCCTCTTCTTTAATGTCAACCTGAGAGAATCTCTGAGATCTGCAGACTGTGTTTCTGACGCAGTAAACACAGCATGTCCTCTTCCTCTTCCTCCTCCTCCTCCTCCTCCTCCTCCTCCTCCTCCTCCTCCTCCTCCTCCTCCTCCTCCTCCTCTCTTTGTCCTCCTTATCTCCGTCCTCTCCATTATTCCTCAGAATATCCAGATGTCATTCAAAGCAGCAGAAAGGTCAGATGGAAGGCTGTTTAGAGCGATAAGTAAATGTCAGCGTGTTAAACACCGCGCCCCAAATATCACAATATTCTGCCGGACAAAGAGGAGACGCTCACAATGGCCCCCGCCTCCTCCTTTAGCTAATCTGAGATCACATTTACAGATGCGTCCCGAGGAGGAGTGTGAACAGAGAGCCTTATCTGAGGGGGTCTAAAGGAGTCCAAAGGAGGAGGAGAATACATCATGGATTCAAGGCTCTTTCTCTCGAGTCAATCGTGAAGACATGTCCATTGAGTCCTAGGCCACAGGCTCAGAGACACAATAGTTCAAATAGTACAAGTAATACACATAGAATAGAAATAGTGCAATAAGAGTCTGTACAAGTGAATGGAATGATGTATTAGATAAATAATAGTTAAGTTGCAAACGGATGAATGTTGTTCCAAAGCTCAGGTGTTCACGGTCTGAGGCCCGTGGGGTGGAACTGTTCAGACACTCGTTTCATGGGGAGCGTTTTACAGTGGCTTCAACGACTTAAAGCTTTTAATGTCATACGTACAGAGCTACAGTTTAGATACATCAATGAACATCTGAGGTCACGGTGCAACACAACAGATACAATAGTTCAAGGAGACACACACACACACACACACACACACACACACATACACACACACACACACACACACACCACACACACACACACCACACACACACACACACACACACACACACACACACACGCACGCACGCACACACGCACGCACGCACGCACGCACACACGCACGCACGCACGCACGCACGCACACACCACACACACACACACACACACACTCACACACACGCGCACACACACACACACACACACGGTACGTCCACACGCCTCCGTCACATGCTTCAGCGGAGACGCTTCCCCTTCACTTCCCAATGGGGTGACGTCAGGCTTTGCCGAACTCCATTGTGGTTCCGTCACTTTGCCTCCGTTGCTCACTTCCAAAGTTGAGAAAGGTTCAACTTATCAAGCGTGGAAGCGTCAGCCAATCAAATCATATGCCAGCACAAGCTCTAACCAATCAAACCTCGTGCTTGTGTGTCCGGGCGGGAGAGATTGATGTGATTGGTTGTTGGTCGCGCTCCAGACACGCCCACCGGCAAGCTTCCCCGCACGCCGCCGTGTGGACGCACCGTGTGTCTGAAGGACTGCTGTGAGCTGCACAGAAACAGATTGAAGTGTTTTATTCACAGAGAAAAGGGGAAGAAGTAAACGACAGGAACGTCCGCACTAAAGATGAGATGAAACTCTGGGTCTATCTCCAGGCGCTCATAGCAGCAAGAGCATCGGAGCTAGAAACAGGATTCACACGAGCTACACATTAACGTGGGGATGATAACGCCCGCCTCCTCAGCAGCGGGCGGTTATTGAGTATTAACAACTGCTGAAATGTCCAAATTGACCAATCAGAATCAAGTATTCCACCTAGCTGTGTGATAACGGAGGAGCAGTCTCTTTTCGTCCAAAACACAAAGATGTTCACTTTAGTATAACACAGAGAAAAGCAGCAGATGGTCCGGGCTGGAGACACACTTTGAAGTTAGTGATGATTGGTTCATGAATGAATGATCAAATAACTACTAGTTGCAGCTTTTGTTCGAGACAAAGTGAAAGTAGAAAGGTATCAGTTAACAGACAGTGATCAGCTGACCTAGAGGACAGGTCAGAGAAACACGTGTCAGGGTTGAGCCCAGCAGACAAACCTGTCTCAAAAACAACAACGATAATCAAATGAAAAGCACATTTTGACCCGTGTTCGATCAGGAGAAGAGTACCCGTTGTTTGTAGTTTTTGGTCGGGTCGTTTCCTTGTGGTTTTTTAGATTGTGCCGGTTTGAAGCTTTTATGTCGTTGACCACTTTTGTAGTTTCTGTGTCCTCCATGTTTGTAGTCCATTGGTTTACCAGGTTTGTAGTTCTTGGTGCTGGTGTTTCCTTGATGTTCTTTTGATTGTTTCATGCTTAATTTAGTTTCCCACTTTTGTAGTATTGCATTTTCTTTGTCCTCCATGTTTGTAGTCCATTGGTTTACCCGTTTAATTTTTTATTGTATTGTTTTGTAGTTTTTTGTATTTCTGTAGTCCTGCAGCTTTCCTCTCCCTCGAGTGTTGAACAGCTTGTCATGTGGATCAATGTGGGGGGACTCTGAGTTTAGAGAGTGTGGGTTTTCACAGGGAGTCGATACGAACACACACACCTCATTAATACCCCCCCCCCCCCCCCCCCAGTGACATCCTGTCTCAAAAACAACAACGATAATCAAATAAAAAGCACATTTTGACCCGTGTCCGATCAGGAGAAGAGTACCCAGTTCCTACAGCCTGTACGAATCTCCCTTCGTCCAAAACACAAAGACCTTCCCCTTAAATCTGTTTATCATACATGTTTTATTTGTGTACCCTAACCCTAACCCACAGAAAGTCATTATTACAAAATAAATCAAAAACATTTAAACGTTTGTAAAAAATGTTTGCCGTTAAAAAATGTTTTTAAATAAAAAACGTAGGGGGTGAAAGGCTTCCTCATCTCAGGATTCAGATGGAGACTCACTCGTGGTGCGTTCAGGGACCGAGACGCTTAACAGCTGAGAGGAGGATGTTTAAAAGGAGAGCAGAGGAGGGAGCTTCCTGCGGGAGAAACAGATTTTATTAAAACAAGATGAATCTTTTATTAACGAAGGTATACAGCTGGTTCCAGACGACCTGGAGGAGGGTTTGGAGACAGTTTGAGGTCCTTGAATATTTTCCAGGTGTCTCTCGGGTGCAGGTGGAGGTGCAGAGGGGATCAGGGTTTTCCCAGAATGCACTGCTCTCTCCTCTCTGCAGATTACAGCCGCTGATCCTCGGCTTCAGGCTGAGAGAAAGAGCCGGAGGCGAGGAAAAGGTTTCAGAATCACAACGAGTCTGAGGAGAGGGAGGAATGCATTTGTGTGATATCTGTGTTACATCTGTATCATAGGTACATCTGTATTACATCTGTGTCATAGGTACATCTGTATTACATCTGTATCATAGGTATCTCTGTATTACATCTGTATCATAGGTACATCTGTATTACATCTGTATCATAGGTATCTCTGTATTACATCTGTATCATAGGTATATCTGAATGATATCTGTATCATAGGTATATCTGAATGATATCTGTATGATATCTGTATGATAGGTATATCTGTATGATATCTGTATAGGTGTATCTGTATGATATCTGAATGATATCTGTATCATAGGTATATCTGTATGATATCTGAATGATATCTGTATAGGTGTATCTGTATGATATCTGAATGATATCTGTATAGGTGTATCTGTGGCACTGAACAGGCAGTACGTGTACCTGCAGACAGCTTATTGAACCCTATAATATACCATAGACACATTCCCGATACTGCCTTACTGGTTTCTGCTGCAGTATATTTAGTTTATTTCCTTTAATACTTTTATAGTTTTTCGTTTCCTTTTCTCTCAAAAGCTTTTATCTCTTGTCTTCTTCTGCAGATTTCCTTTTGTAGTTTGTTTGCAGTTCCTTGGTTTGTTCTTTGGGTATCTTTGTGTTGCAGGTTGTTGTAGTTCTTTGTTGGCTCTGCAACATTGTAGTTCTCCAGTTTGCTTCGTTTGTAGTTTTTGGTCGGGTCGTTTCCTTGTGGTTTTTTAGATTGTGCCGGTTTGAAGCTTTTATGTCGTTGACCACTTTTGTAGTTTCTGTGTCCTCCATGTTTGTAGTCCATTGGTTGACCAGGTTTGTAGTTCTTGGTGCTGGTGTTTCCTTGATGTTCTTTTGATTGTTTCATGCTTAATTTAGTTTCCCACTTTTGTAGTATTGTAGTTTCTTTGTCCTCCATGTTTGTAGTCCATTGGTTTACCGGTTTAATTTTTTATTGTATTGTTTTGTAGTTTTTTGT
>NC_136901.1:95398477-95408477 GCF_949606895.1 Notothenia rossii
AGTAATTCTATCTCTGGAAGTGGAGTCCAAAGAGATGAGTTTTCAGTCTGAAGAAGATGTGTAAGCTTTCTGCTGTCCTGATTTCAATGGGGAGCTCATTCCACCATTTTGGAGCCAGGATAGCAAACCCACGTGTTTCTGCTGAGGGGAACTTGGGTCCCCCTCGCAGTGCGGAGTGCACGTGCTGGGGTGTACGGTTTAACCATGTCCTGGATGTAGGAAGGGCCAGATCCATTCACAGCATGGTACGCAAGTACCAGAGTCTTGAAGTGGATCAATCTAATATGAAACACCTCCAAGGCTTCAGGAGGAAACCGGCTAGAGGGTCCTGCAGCGCTTTGGGACGTCTTCAAATCACTCCTTTATTCTGAACTCCATGTGAGCTCCATGCGTCCTCCATGTGAGCTCCATGCGTCCTCCACTAGTCCTCCATGCATCCTCCATGCGTCCTCCATGCGTCCTCCATGCGTCCTCCATGCATCCTCCTTGCGTCCTCCATGTGTCCTCCATGTGTCCTCAATGCGTCCTCCATGTGTCCTCCATGCGTCCTCCATGTGTCCTCCATGCGTCCTCCATGTGTCCTCCATGCGTCCTCCATGCGTCCTCCATGTGTCCTCCATGCGTCCTCCATGTGTCCTCCATGCGTCCTCCATGCGTCCTCCTTGCATCCTCCATGCGTCCTCCTTGCGTCCTCCATGTTTCCTCCATGCGTCCTCCATGCGTCCTCCATGCGTCCTCCATGCATCCTCCATGAGTCCTCCATGCATCCTCCATGCATCCTCCATGCGTCCTCCTTGCATCCTCCATGCGTCCTCCTTGTGTCCTCCATGCGTCCTCCATGCATGCTCCATGCATCCTCCATGGTCCTCCATGCGTCCTCCTTGTGTCCTCCATGTGTCCTCCATGCGTCCTCCATGTGTCCTCCATGCGTCCTCCATGCGTCCTCTGGGTTTCTAAAGCAGAGAAGCAGAGCGATGTGAAACAGGAAGGACTAAGTTCGTAAAGCGTGAACACCTGATGGACACTCAGGCCTCGGATCAGAGCGGCTTCCTCCTGGCGTATTGAAGTATGTGAGGAATGGGATATTAAACATTACATACAGATATAAGGGAACATGCACAGAGTGATTGTGAGTAAAGGCGAGCAGGTGCAGACCCCTCTCTGGAGGGCACACAGGTAACGCAGGAGGAAAACAGATTCCCGTCCAGATGAGAAACAGCGAGCGGCGCTAAATGAGTGTAAACACATTCGAGAGGATGTATGCTCCTCTGAAGCATGCAGGCCCAATGCATTGTGGGACGTGAGAGCGGGGGGGTAATGAGCCTGCAGAGATGGAATCCTGTTTGTGTTTTTATACCTGCACCTTTCTGAAGCCTCCGTAGGGTCTCAGAATACATAACACATCTAAACTATATAAGAACTGGATTAATGCTCTCGATGCTTCTGGTGTTAGGCTCCGCCCCCTCTCTCCCCTTTCAGCGCCTCCTCATCGTCTCACAGCCTCCTGCTCTCCTCGTACCTCACCTCATGCTACCAGAGAAACAGAGCGATGTGAAACAGGAAGTAGAGAGTTATTAGAGTAGACGGGCTGTTCGGCTTCAGGAGCTCGTGACACGTTTCGTGATCCGTCTCCAAATCACTTTATTTCTAGAAATCTTGTTCATTTTTCTCGTTACGAGTGAAAACACACGTTTCTGCAGCTTCTGTGTAAAAACTCACGCTGCGCCCCGCCGCCTCTGATGCTGCAAGTCTGCCGTCAAGGAATGAGCTTAACATGTTACCCTCCCTCCTTTATCTCCCCCTCTCCCTCCTTTATCTCCTCTCTCCCTCTCTTTATCTCCCCCTCTCCCTCCCTTTATCTCCCCCTCTCCCTCCCTTTATCTCCCCCTCTCCCTCCCTTTATCTCCCCTTTCCCTCCCTTTATCTCCCCCTCTCCCTCCCTTTATCTCCCCCTCTCCCTCCTTTATCTCCCCCTCTCCCTCCTTTATCTCCCCCTCTCCCTCCCTTTATCTCCCCCTCTCCCTCCCTTTATCTCCGCCTCTCCCTCCCTTATCTCCCCCTCTCCCTCCCTGTATCTCCCCCTCTCCCTCCCTTTATCTCCCCCTCTCCCGCCCTTTATCTCCCCTTTCCCTCCCTTTATCTCCCCCTCTCCCTCTCTTTATCTCCCCCTCTCCCCCCCCTTTATCCCCCCTTTCCCTCCCTTTATCTCCCTCTCTCCCTCTCTTTATCTCCCCCTCGCCCTCCCTTTATCTCCTCCTCTCCCTCTCTTTATCTCCCCCTCTCCCCCCTCCTTTATCCCCCCTTTCCCTCCCTTTATCTCCCTCTCTCCCTCTCTTTATCTCCCCCTCTCCCTCCGTTTATCTCCTCCTCTCCCTCTCTTTATCTCCCCCTCTCCCGCCCTTTATCTCCCCTTTCCCTCCGTTTATCTCCCCCTCTCCCTCTCTTTATCTCCCCCTCTCCCCCCCCTTTATCCCCCCTTTCCCTCCCTTTATCTCCCTCTCTCCCTCTCTTTATCTCCCCCTCGCCCTCCCTTTATCTCCTCCTCTCCCTCTCTTTATCTCCCCCTCTCCCCCCTCCTTTATCCCCCCTTTCCCTCCCTTTATCTCCCTCTCTCCCTCTCTTTATCTCCCTCTCTCCCTCTCTTTATCTCCCCCTCTCCCTCCCTTTATCTCCTCCTCTCCCTGTCTTTATCTCCCCCTCTCCCCCCCCTTTATCCCCCCTTTCCCTCCCTTTATCTCCCCCTCTCCCTCTCTTTATCTCCCCCTCTCCCTCCCTTTATCTCCTCCTCTCCCTCTCTTTATCTCCCCCTCTCCCTCCCTTTATCACCTCCTCTCCCTCTCTTTATCTCCCCATCTCCCCCTCCCTTTATCACCTCCTCTCCCTCTCTTTATCTCCCCATCTCCCCCTCCCTTTATCTCCCCCTCTCCCTCCCTTTCCCTACCCCTCTCCCCCCCTCACAGTCACTTAGTCTCTAATAACAGAGCGCCGCCATCAGCAGGACGCCAACCAACCGTTTGATCACTTTCACAGGGAGGGCCATAAATACTTGATTAAATATATAAAGAAACCCCCTCCCTCCCTCCCTCCCTCTCCTCTCTCACCTCTGAATTATCTCCCCCTCTCCTCCCTCTCTGATTTATAAGAACACATCAGACAGCAGGAGAAAAGGAGGAGAATCAATACGAATTACGATGGAGAAAGTGCCGCTGATGCCTGGAATTGCAGCATATGTTTACACTAAATCAGGCAATCTGTCTTCATATGGGCGGTGTAATGGAGGGGGGGGAGGGGGGCGGGGGGGTCAGGGTGCCGCTCTCCAATTACCGTCTGTTTGCAGGCAGGGAGCGTATTGATTGGCTGGCAGGAGGACGGGGGGGTGGAGGCAGCCAATGAGGCGCTGGGGTCAAAGTGTGGAGGGGTTTCAGAGGTTCGTTAGAAGCCTCTGGGTTTTACTCTGCGCGCATCTTGGTGTTCAGAGGGTTGCCGGTTCGATTCCCAGCAGGAAGCACGGGAAGTTATTCTGTGGTGACCTTTTTTAATGCCTGGATCAATGAAATTTATACAGAATATTTCCATATATTTTAGAGTCTGTGAATCATTTTACACACATTTCCCCCAAAATGCCTCTTCAGTAAACAGAAGGAGAATCAGGAAGACGAGACACGGTGAAGCAAATATCAATATTAAACTAAATACGTGTTGCTACGGCGCACTTCATTAAACCCTCCATCTGGGACCTCCTACTGTCCATCTGGGACCTCCTGTCCTCCATCTGGGACCTCCTGTCCTCCATCTGGGACCTCCTACTGTCCATCTGGGACCTCCTACTGTCCATCTGGGACCTCCTACCCTCCATCTGGGACCTCCTGTCCTCCATCTGGGACCTCCTACCGTCCATCTGGGACCTCCTACTGTCCATCTGGGACCTCCTGTCCTCCATCTGGGACCTCCTACCGTCCATCTGGGACCTCCTACTGTCCATCTGGGACCTCCTGTCCTCCATCTGGGACCTCCTGTCCTCCATCTGGGACCTCCTACCGTCCATCTGGGACCTCCTGTCCTCCATCTCCTGTCCTCCGTCTGGGACCTCCTGTCCTCCATCTGGGACCTCCTGTCCTCCATCTGGGACCTCCTGTCCTCCATCTGGGACCTCCTACCGTCCATCTGGGACCTCCTGTCCTCCATCTGGGACCTCCTACCGTCCATCTGGGACCTCCTACCGTCCATCTGGGACCTCCTGTCCTCCATCTGGGACCTCCTGTCCTCCGTCATGTCCGAAGAGAGCAGAGTGCAGACGCGTCTTCACTTTAAGGCCACACTCCAGGGCGTCGTCATGGATGCCCATGTGATGCAGAATCTTAGCTCTCATGTTGAGCACCATGGCAACGTGGCTCGTCTTCACTTCTAACATCATCACTCTATCATCACTCCATCATCACTCCATCATCACTCTTTATGGAAGTATTCTTTAAAAACCTTGATTTATCCAGGTATAAAAACACCTTTCATTTGACACGTCTTATAATCCCTCCTTTATTCTGAGCCATGCGTCCTTTGGGGTTCAAGCAGAGAAACAGAGCGATGTGAAACAGGAAGTAAAGAGAGAACACAAATCTGATGAATACAAACCATCAGACGCTCTGTTTCCTAACCCAGCTGAGGGGGGAGGGTCCTGCAGCGTGCTGGGACTGTTCATACGTCTTGAACTCACCTGAACCTGCACGGCATGCGTCCTCTCGGGTTTCTAAGCAGAGGATGTGAAACAGGAAGACACAGTAAATAAAGTCCAACAATCTGATGAATATCAAACATCAGACGCTCTGTTTCCTCCTGACGGCCAAGAGTTAAACGTCTCTGAGTGTAAATGGCTTTTTTATTCAATTGCAGCATTTCCCATAGTGCCTTTCACTTGTTTTGTGAGCAGTGAGAGCGTCTGGAGGCCGGTTCCTGCTGATGTGCCGCTCTGCCTCCTCACAAAGAGCCTCTCTGGGACCCACAATGAGATCTGAGAGATTCACTTTCTGTTCCTGTCGGCCAGAAACAAACATGGCAGCCAAACCTCGGAGGGCGCCACGTCAAAATAAAACCCCCTTCACCTCCATCTCGCATCCTGAAAGCCTTTCGTCTCCGCCGCCACTCGACAAATTTGATTTAGCAGCTCGCGCCCGTTCCCGGGGAAAAGAAAACAAATATTGTTATAATGGTAATAACATCTATTTGGGCGACAAACGGCGGCGAGGCTGTTTGAAAGAGACCCCTCTTCGTCGCCCGTATATATAAAGCGACCTTATTCTTATTCATGAAAGCCACGGTTATGCATATTAGCGCAAACTAGCTATTCTACTCAGCGGCATTTGGACTGTCAATCATCCTTACAGAGTACAAGAGCCTCGCTGACAAAAGCCCGGGCCGAGCAACGCTGACAAATTGTCCCCAAAGTCAAATTTGACAGCCTTTTATGATTAATGGGCTTGATTATTGGAGAAGTGTCTCCCCGAACTCATTTCCGGGTGTTTCTCCCAGCGATGGGAGAGCAGCCGGAGGAGGTGAAGGGAAGGAGAGGAGAGAAAGGAGAAAGGCTGGATTGAATTAGCGGTGAAAAGGATGGAGAGTGAGGTCTCACGGTTAATAAAGAGAGTGGAGCTGAAGATCAGCGAGAGGTCGAGGGAAACTTCACACTTCCTGGTTTCCTTCTCTTCATTTCTGTCACAAATATTGTCCTTAAAAAACCTCCTTTTTCTTCAAAAAATGCTGTGAAAATATTGCTTTTTTTCTACCTTGCTGCAGATGGGTTAATTAGCTCGTTAACGTTCATCAGGTGTGTTAACGAGCTGTTGTTATATGATCAGCGAGAGGTCGAGGTACACTTACTCAAACATTGAGTCAGATGTCCTTTGCTTCTTCTCTCCATTTCTGTCACAAATCTGGGACTCAAAATATCGCATGTTTTCAACCTTTCTTCAAATTGATCAATTAACTAATCAACGTTCATCAGGTGTGTTAACGAGCTGATTCGTTATAACCATGTATATGATCCAATCAACGGTATCAACCTGAGATGACCCACAGAAGAAAATCTTAAAGAGGCGCTATTCTTCTTCTGTGGTGTCCCCTCTCCTGTATGTTTGAGTGCATGTCAATGGTCTGCAGAAGCTAAAATCTCTCTCTCTCTCTCTCTCTCTCTCTCTCTCTCTCTCTCTCTCTCTCTCTCTCTAGCCCTGAACGAGCCCACCATTGACTACGGCTTCCAGAGGTTACAGAAGGTCATCCCCCGTCACCCTGGAGACCCCGAGAGGTTACCTAAGGTCAGTCCAAGGTCACTCTGCAGGGTGAAGGTCACCTTCTGCAGGTACGACCCACAATGCACCTGTCCGTCAGCGCTGTGGGAGACTTAATCAGGTTCTCTTCTCAAACCTGGAGACTTGTGTGTGTGTGTGTGTGTGTGTGTGTGTGTGTGTGTGTGTGTGTGTGTGTGTGTGTGTGTGTGTGTGTGTGTGTGTGTGTGTTCTGTTTTGTATCACAGGACACTGAATTGATCTAGCTTTGTTTAGCTGGTACAGAGCATCAGGTGGTGAGTTGCATTATGGGTAGAGCGATTGTTTACTTCAAGAGAAACCAGGAGGAAAAACACAGCTGATTTTGTCTGTTTGAAAATGGTTAGCTTAGCTTAGCACAAAGACTGGAAGCCGAGGGAAACTGTGAGCCTAGCTTAGCACAAAGACTGGAAGCAGAGGGAAACTACCTGCATACCTGAACCCTACCGATTTGGGCGGGAGTCTACCGCTTTTGACGTGTTTCTACCGCCTACCGACTTAGCTGGCTTTCCATACCGATTTCCAATCTTCCCAAACTATAACAAATAAAAAAGACACTCCATAGACACTGGACTCCACTTTTGGCGTACACCGTTTGCAGCGTGTCTGTGATCGCATCATACAAACAGTCCTCTTCAACCCCGGGGCTGATGGGTAATCACTCCCAAATGAGTTTAGTGGAACAGAGACGAGGCATTTGAGTCCTGCAGGATTTCCCCGTTAATATCAGTGTCTCGAAAACACATGTTGGCGACTGAAAGACATCCAGTGTTTGGGCTTTTCCTGAAGCATTTTCCAGAACAGACATGTCGTTGATGTCACTGTTTACCAAACGACCACTTTGTCTGGAAAATGCATAAAATGATGCAATATATGTTAAATACATGGTTCATACATGTCATTACTGGGTTCCATTTCTTGTGATTACCTAAATTGGGCGTGCACATTTGCCGCGTGCAAACCCACCTCTTTTGGATTTGGAAAGGTTGGCATGTGTGTGATTGTTTTAATGAAGTGAAGACGCGACGTGCTTTGTGGCTACAGAAGTAAACCGTGTGCAAAAACACAGATTCATTTCAAAAGAATCTTAACGTCTTTAAATTCTCCATTTAGACTGAGAATAATGTTTCCCAGAAGCTATAGGTGAGTCCAGGCTGGTGTCCGGCTCACTTAGAGTCTCTGCAGGTGGCTTTTTCTTTACATCTGCGGTTAAAATGAAGTGAAAGGCGCCGCCTGGAAGAAAGGTCCTGTTTATTAGAAATGAATTACTGGGAAACAGTGAAGAAGAGTGTGTGTGATCTGCTGTTAGGGGTGAGGAAAACACACGGGGAGCTGCTGGGAGATCTGTGTAGGGAAACATCAGGAGTGAAATGTGCCTGTTTTCAATATCCACACGCACACAAACACACACACACACACACACACACACACACACACACACACACACACACACACACACACACACACACACACACACCCTGTTAGTATGAAGACATTCTGCTGGGTTCCTGGCGGCGGCAGATGGACTCTGACACTCGAAAACAGCTGCCAAATTGAAACCATTTATCAAAATCTGACACGGGAGATCCAGGCGCAGAAAGGCAGTTTGTGGTTAAAGTGACGCTAACAGAGAGTCCGGCCTCGGCCCATAGGTATTCATTTATTCAAAGAAAACTCAATGAGAGACCGGCTGCCGGAGAGCCGAGGGTTAAACCTGCTGTCACTTCCTGTTAGATAACCTGCTGTCACTTCCTGTTAGATTTCACCTCCGAAACACAGGGGGGAGAGGCTGTTAGCTTAGCTTTAGCTTCACTGCATTCACACAGCAGCAGATACAGGAGGCGTTCAGGTGACATGAGGATATATCAATCATATCAAGTGAACGTGTACTAAGATGAATACAAAAATAAAGTGTAGTTAATAAACCTGGGAGTAAATACACATTTAAAATTAAATAAAGTGAAGAAACTTGAGAAAAATTGTAAGAATTAAATACAGCAAAGATATATGAAAATAAACAGAACTATTTAAAATGAAGCTGTTAGCTTAGCTTTAGTATCACTTTATGAGATACAATTAGATATAACAATTCAAATGGAGGCGGGTTCAAGCGAGTGATTGGTTAGCTTAGCACAGAGGCCGGGAGAAGAGGGAAACAGTTAGCCTAGCTTAGCACAAAGACTGGAAGCAGGGGGAAACTGTTAGCCTAGCTTAGCACAAAGACTGGAAGCAGGGGGAAACTGTTAGCCTAGCTTAGCACAAAGACTGGAAGCAGGGGGAAACTGTTAGCCTAGCTTAGCACAAAGACTGGAAGCAGGGGGAAACTGTTAGCCTAGCTTAGCACAAAGACTGGAAGCAGGGGGAAACTGTTAGCCTAGCTTAGCACAAAGACTGGAAGCAGGGGGAAACTGTTAGCCTAGCTTAGCACAAAGACTAGAAGCAGGAGGAAACAGTTAGCCTAGCTTAGCACAAAGACTAGAAGCAGGGGGAAACTGTTAGCCTAGCTTAGCACGAAGACTAGAAGCAGGAGGAAACAGTTAGCCTAGCTTAGCACAAAGACTAGAAGCAGGGGGAAACAGTTAGGCTAGCTTAGCACAAAGACTGGAAGCAGGGGGAAACAGTTAGGCTAGCTTAGCACAAAGGCTGGAAGCAGGGGGAAACTGTTAGCCTAGCTTAGCACAAAAACTGGAAGCAGGGGGAAACTGTTAGCCTAGCTTAGCACAAAGACTAGAAGCAGGGGGAAACTGTTAGCCTAGCTTAGCACAAAGACTGGAAGCAGGGGGAAACTGTTAGCCTAGCTTAGCACAAAGACTGGAAGCAGGGGGAAACTGTTAGCCTAGCTTAGCACAAAAACTGGAAGCAGGGGGAAACAGTTAGGCTAGCTTAGCACAAAGACTGGAAGCAGGGGGAAACTGTTAGCCTAGCTTAGCACAAAGACTGGAAGCAGGGGGAAACAGTTAGGCTAGCTTAGCACAAAGACTGGAAGCAGGGGGAAACAGTTAGGCTAGCTTAGCACAAAGACTGGAAGCAGGGGGAAACTGTTAGCCTAGCTTAGCACAAAGACTGGAAGCAGGAGGAAACTGTTAGCCTAGCTTAGCACAAAGACTAGAAGCAGGGGGAAACTGTTAGGCTAGCTTAGCACAAAGACTGGAAGCAGGGGGAAACAGTTAGGCTAGCTTAGCACAAAGACTAGAAGCAGGAGGAAACAGTTAGCCTAGCTTAGCACAAAGACTAGAAGCAGGGGGAAACAGTTAGGCTAGCTTAGCACAAAGACTGGAAGCAGGGGGAAACAGTTAGGCTAGCTTAGCACAAAGACTGGAAGCAGGGGGAAACAGTTAGGCTAGCTTAGCACAAAGACTAGAAGCAGGAGGAAACAGTTAGCCTAGCTTAGCACAAAGACTAGAAGCAGGGGGAAACAGTTAGGCTAGCTTAGCACAAAGACTGGAAGCAGGGGGAAACAGTTAGGCTAGCTTAGCACAAAGACTGGAAGCAGGGGGAAACTGTTAGCCTAGCTTAGCACAAAAACTGGAAGCAGGGGGAAACAGTTAGGCTAGCTTAGCACAAAGACTGGAAGCAGGGGGAAACAGTTAGGCTAGCTTAGCACAAAGACTGGAAGCAGGGGGAAACAGTTAGGCTAGCTTAGCACAAAAACTGGAAGCAGGGGAAACAGTTAGGCTAGCTTAGCA
>NC_136901.1:95413477-95415977 GCF_949606895.1 Notothenia rossii
AAAAAGAATTGTTCATTTTAGTGAGATCCCCCCAAAACCCCTCCTCCGTGTATTTATGTGTTATTAAATTAATTGTACGTTTAAAGATGAAAGATTATCATGATCAAAGTCCTTAAAGTACATTTTTGTACAAAACCTCAAAGTGCAGGAAAAGAATTAAAATGTTTGGCATTGAGTTTTAGTTTAGTGATAAAAAAAATACACATTAACATAACGATAAAAATCAATCATAAGCTTTTATTTTGCACCTTTTAAGAAAGATAGTGCAATTAAAATAAACATTTATATTTTACTTTATTTTTTGGCATTATTTATTTACATTCCTCCCTTCTTTTTGTTAAATATGTATAAAGTACATTGTCAACAGATAAACAGAGAGAAAGGTTAATGATGTGACATTTAAACATATAAACATAGAAGTGTGTGTGTGTGTGTGTGTGTGTGTGTGTGTGTGTGTGTGTGTGTGTAGTGTGTGTGTGTGTGTGTGTGTGTGTGTGTGTGTGTGTGTGTGTGTGTGTGTGTGTGTGTGTGTGAGAGTGAGAGTGTAATTCCTCAGGGACCAGCAGAGGCCTCCACCTCCCCGCTGCTCCTCAGGGACTCTTCCTCTCTTCTCTATCAGCTGATCATATGCAGGCTGTGTGTGTGTGTGTGTGTGTGTGTGTGTGTGTGTGTGTGTGTGTGTGGGGGTGTGTGTGTGTGTGTGTGTGTGTTGTGTTGTGTTGTGTGTGTGTATGTGTGTGTGTGTGTGTGTGTGTGTGTGGTGTGTGTGTGTGTGTGTGTGTGTTGTGTTTATGCGTGTGTGTGTGTGTGTGTGTGTGTGTGTTGTGTTATGCGTGTGTGTGTGTGTGTGTGTGTGTGTGTGTGTGTGTGTGTGTTGTGTTTATGTGTGTGTGTGTGTGTGTGTGTGTTGTGTGTTGTGTTTATGTGTGTGTGTGTGTGTGTGTGTGTGTGTGTGTGTGTGTGTGTGTGTGTGTGTGTGTGTGTCTGTGTGTGAGTGTGTGTGTGTGTGTGTGTGTGTGTGTGTGTGTGTGAGTGTGTGTGTGTGTGTGTGTGTGTGTGTGTGTGTGTGTGTGTGTTGTGTTTATGTGTGTGTGTGTGTGTGTGTGTGTGTGTGTGTGTATGTGTGTGTGTGTGTGTGTGTGTGTGTGTGTGTGTGTGTGTTGTGTTTATGTGTGTGTGTGTGTGTGTGTGTGTGTGTGTTGTGTGTGTGTGTGTGTGTGTGTGTGTGTGTGTGTGTGTGTGTGTGTGTGTGTGTTTCAGGAACTTCTGTGTGTGTTTACTTTTATACAAAAACATGATGTTAAAGGGTTCAGAACTTCCTCCAATCATGCCGAGGTAAACCCGTGTCTCTGCGTTCTGATTGGACAGATGTGAGTTACTCTAAACTGCGTTAACCCGTGTCTCTGCGTTCTGATTGGACAGATGTGAGTTACTCTAAACTGCGTTAACCCGTGTCTCTGCGTTCTGATTGGACAGATGTGAGTTACTCTAAACTGCGTTAACCCGTGTCTCTGCGTTCTGATTGGACAGATGTGAGTTACTCTAAACTGCGTTAACCCGTGTCTCTGTGTTCTGATTGGACAGATGTGAGTTACTCTAAACTGCGTTAACCCGTGTCTCTGCGTTCTGATTGGACAGATGTGAGTTACTCTAAACTGCGTTAACCCGTGTCTCTGCGTTCTGATTGGACAGATGTGAGTTACTCTAAACTGCGTTAACCCGTGTGTTTCAGGAGGTTCTTCTGAAGAGAGCAGCTGATCTGGTGGAGGCTCTTTACGGGATGCCTCACAACAACCAGGTGAGGGTTGAAGTAGTGAAGAGAATTAACACAAGGTTTGAAATCTGCCTCCAAAACTCAGTGTAGTACAAGTACATGTAGCATACAGTGGGACACTAATAAAGCACACTCACTGTAAGTAGTAGTGTGAATGTGTTGTAATGATAGAGACCGGTACCTGGTTCCTGTTGGTGTGGAATCTTTTAACTTTTGCCATCCTCCTTTAACCAGGTTTACATATGTTATCATTTCAGGCTCCAACAACATGTGAGACAGTTACAAACAAACGGTGCATTCAGGTACCACTATTTGGGAAGTTCAAGAGCTCTAAGTTTGAACTGTGAAACAACATCATATATTACCTTCATGTTTATTTATCAAACGTACCAACCTGACATCTTATCAGGGTTTAAAACTGTTCTCACATTCAACATAAAAGCACTAAGGAGTTCATGTATCCTAACAGGAAGCTAGGGATGAGATAGTTTTTCAAAATAAAAGCCTCATAGAGACTGTGTCCTTAGAGGAAGTCTCAGAAAGTGGCTTGTTTTTCAAAATAAAACCCGGGGAAGTACATGTGTCCTAACAGGAAGCTCATAATAAGGCTAACTTAGCCTAGCTACCAATCCTTAACACTCAGATAGTCAGGATGTCTCCTTAACACTCAGATGGTCAGGATGTCTCCTTAACACTCAGATGGTCAGGATGTCTCCTTAACACTCA
>NC_136901.1:95420977-95438477 GCF_949606895.1 Notothenia rossii
GCAGGAGAGGACTCTTTAAAGTAGAGACACTACATACTGATATACACCTGAACATCAGCAGGAGAGGACTCTTTAAAGTAGAGACACTATATACTGATATACACCTGAACATCAGCAGGAGAGGACTCTTTAAAGGAGAGACACTACATACTGATATACACCTGAACATCAGCAGGAGAGGACTCTTTAAAGTAGAGACACTACATACTGATATACACCTGAACATCAGCAGGAGAGGACTCTTTAAAGTAGAGACACTATATACTGATATACACCTGAACATCAGCAGGAGAGGACTCTTTAAAGGAGAGACACTACATACTGATATACACCTGAACATCAGCAGGAGAGGACTCTTTAAAGTAGAGACACTACATACTGATATACACCTGAACATCAGCAGGAGAGGACTCTTTAAAGTAGAGACACTATATACTGATATACACCTGAACATCAGCAGGAGAGGACTCTTTAAAGGAGAGACACTACATACTTATATACACCTGAAAATCAGCAGGAGAGGACTCTTTAAAGTAGAGACACTACATACTGATATACACCTGAACATCAGCAGGAGAGGACTCTTTAAAGTAGAGACACTATATACTGATATACACCTGAACATCAGCAGGAGAGGACTCTTTAAAGGAGAGACACTACATACTGATATACACCTGAACATCAGCAGGAGAGGACTCTTTAAAGTAGAGACACTACATACTGATATACACCTGAACATCAGCAGGAGAGGACTCTTTAAAGTAGAGACACTATATACTGATATACACCTGAACATCAGCAGGAGAGGACTCTTTAAAGGAGAGACACTACATACTGATATACACCTGAACATCAGCAGGAGAGGACTCTTTAAAGTAGAGACACTACATACTGATATACACCTGAACATCAGCAGGAGAGGACTCTTTAAAGTAGAGACACTACATACTGATATACACCTGAACATCAGCGGGAGAGGACTCTTTAAAGTAGAGACACTACATACTGATATACACCTGAACATCAGCAGGAGAGGACTCTTTAAAGTAGAGACACTACATACTGATATACACCTGAACATTAGCAGGAGAGGACTCTTTAAAGTAGAGACACTACACACTGATATACACCTGAACATCAGCAGGAGAGGACTCTTTAAAGTAGAGACACTACATACTGATATACACCTGAACATTGGCAGGAGAGGACTCTTTAAAGTAGAGACACTACACACTGATATACACCTGAACATCAGCAGGAGAGGACTCTTTAAAGTAGAGACACTACATACTGATATACACCTGAACATCAGCAGGAGAGGACTCTTTAAAGTAGAGACACTATGTACTGATATACACCTGAACATCATCAAGAGAGGACTCTTTAAAGTAGAGACACTACATACTGATATACACCTGAACATTAGCAGGAGAGGACTCTTTAAAGTAGAGACACTACACACTGATATACACCTGAACATCAGCAGGAGAGGACTCTTTAAAGTAGAGACACTACATACTGATATACACCTGAACATCAGCAGGAGAGGACTCTTTAAAGTAGAGACACTACACACTGATATACACCTGAACATCAGCAGGAGAGGACTCTTTAAAGTAGAGACACTACATACTGATATACACCTGAACATCAGCAGGAGAGGACTCTTTAAAGTAGAGACACTATGTTCTGATATACACCTGAACATCATCAAGAGAGGACTCTTTAAAGTAGAGACACTACATACTGATATACACCTGAACATTAGCAGGAGAGGACTCTTTAAAGTAGAGACACTACACACTGATATACACCTGAACATCAGCAGGAGAGGACTCTTTAAAGTAGAGACACTACATACTGATATACACCTGAACATCAGCAGGAGAGGACTCTTTAAAGTAGAGACACTACATACTGATATACACCTGAACATCAGCGGGAGAGGACTCTTTAAAGTAGAGACACTACATACTGATATACACCTGAACATCAGCGGGAGAGGACTCTTTAAAGTAGAGACACTACATACTGATATACACCTGAACATCAGCAGGAGAGGACTCTTTAAAGTAGAGACACTACGTACTGATATACACCTGAACATCATCAGGAGAGGACTCTTTAAAGTAGAGACACTACATACTGATATACACCTGAACATTAGCAGGAGATGACTCTTTAAAGTAGAGACACTACATACTGATATACACCTGAACATCAGCAGGAGAGGACTCTTTAAAGTAGAGACACTACATACTGATATACACCTGAACATAAGCAGGAGAGGACTCTTTAAAGTAGAGACAATACACACTGACATACACCTGAACATCAGCAGGAGAGGACTCTTTAAAGTAGAGACACTACATACTGATATACACCTGAACATCATCAGGAGAGGACTCTTTAAAGTAGAGACAATACATACTGATATACAGCTGAACATCAGCGGGAGAGGACTCTTTAAAGTAGAGACACTACGTACTGATATACACCTGAACATCATCAGGAGAGGACTCTTTAAAGTAGAGACACTACATACTGATATACACCTGAACATCAGCAGGAGAGGACTCTTTAAAGTAGAGACACTACATACTGATATACACCTGAACATCAGCAGGAGAGGATTCTTTAAAGTAGAGACACTACATACTGATATACACCTGAACATCAGCAGGAGAGGACTCTTTAAAGTAGAGACAATACACACTGATATACACCTGAAAATCAGCAGGAGAGGACTCTTTAAAGTAGAGACACTACACACTGATATACACCTGAACATCAGCAGGAGAGGACTCTTTAAAGTAGAGACACTACATACTGATATACACCTGAACATCAGCAGGAGAGGACTCTTTAAAGTAGAGACACTACATACTGATATACACCTGAACATCAGCGGGAGAGGACTCTTTAAAGTAGAGACACTACATACTGATATACAGCTGAACATCAGCGGGAGAGGACTCTTTAAAGTAGAGACACTACGTACTGATATACACCTGAACATCATCAGGAGAGGACTCTTTAAAGTAGAGACACTACATACTGATATACACCTGAACATCAGCAGGAGAGGACTCTTTAAAGTAGAGACACTACACACTGATATACACCTGAACATCAGCAGGAGAGGACTCTTTAAAGTAGAGACACTACATACTGATATACACCTGAACATCAGCAGGAGAGGACTCTTTAAAGTAGAGACAATACACACTGATATACACCTGAAAATCAGCAGGAGAGGACTCTTTAAAGTAGAGACACTACACACTGATATACACCTGAACATCAGCAGGAGAGGACTCTTTAAAGTAGAGACACTACATACTGATATACACCTGAACATCAGCAGGAGAGGACTCTTTAAAGTAGAGACACTACATACTGATATACACCTGACCATCAGCAGGAGAGGACTCTTTAAAGTAGAGACACTACATATTGATACACACCTGAACATCAGCAGGAGAGGACTCTTTAAAGTAGAGACACTACATACTGATATACACCTGAGCATCAGCAGGAGAGGACTCTTTAAAGTAGAAACACTACATACTGATATACACCTGAACATCAGCAGGAGAGGACTCTTTAAAGTAGAGACACTACATACTGATATACACCTGAATATCAGCGGGAGAGGACTCTTTAAAGTAGAGACACTACATACTGATATACACCTGAACATCAGCGGGAGAGGACTCTTTAAAGTAGAGACACTACATACTGATATACACCTGAACATCAGTAGGAGAGGACTCTTTAAAGTAGAGACAATACACACTGATATACACTTGAACATCAGCAGGAGAGGACTCTTTAAAGTAGAGACACTACACACGGATATACACCTGAACATCAGCAGGAGAGGACTCTTTAAAGTAGAGACACTACATACTGATATACACCTGAACATCAGCAGGAGAGGACTCTTTAAAGTAGAGACACTACATACTGATATACACCTGAACATCAGCAAGAGAGGACTCTTTAAAGTAGAGACACTACACACTGATATACACCTGAACATCAGCAGGAGAGGACTCTTTAAAGTAGAGACACTACATACTGATATACACCTGAACATCAGCAGGAGAGGACTCTTTAAAGTAGAGACACTACATACTGATACACACCTAAACATCAGCAGGAGAGGACTCTTTAAAGTAGAGACACTACATACTGATATACACCTGAACATCAGCAGGAGAGGACTCTTTAAAGTAGAGACACTACATACTGATATACACCTGAACATCAGCAAGAGAGGACTCTTTAAAGTAGAGACACTACATACTGATATACACCTGAACATCAGCAGGAAAGGACTCTTTAAAGTAGAGACACTACATACTGATATACACCTGAACATCAGGAGGAGAGGACTCTTTAAAGTAGAGACACTACATACTGATATACACCTTTACATCAGCAGGAGAGGACTCTTTAAAGTAGAGACACTACATACTGATATACACCTGAACATCAGCAGGAAAGTCTCTTTAAAGTAGAGACACTACATACTGATATACATCTGAACATCAGCAGGAGAGGACTCTTTAAAGTAGAGACACTACATACTGATATACACCTGAACATCAGCAGGAGAGGACTCTTTAAAGTAGAGACACTACATACTTCAGACGTCACAGTTTTGGCATCTGCAGCTCATTATCTCCGTAACTCAAGTTCAATCAGATCTATTTATACATCCCAAAACCCTGAGGAGCTCCAAATCAAAAACACAACAAACCACATCCTTTATTCTCAGAACGCCAAAAGAACTCCTTAATAAATGTAATACATGTTAAAATACATGCACAGAATAATATACAAATGCAAGAAGCAAGTTAGAGAGTGAAGCATCCAGTGGATCAGAATGAGAGGAAAACATCCTCATTTTAAAACATTTTGGAGAAGATTGATATTCCTACAAAGAGCTCTGGTCCTTTTTAAATAATGCTTTGCAGTAAGAAGTTCATTTGGAACGTTTTCTATATTTTTTGCAGCTTTTCTGTGTTTTTGTAGTCCTGGTCACTTTTTCTGGGAGTTCATGCAGAAAGATTTAGAAAATGTACATTTCAACCAGTTTTTGGTGATTCTTCCCACGCCGTACACACACACACACACACACACACACACACACACACACACACACACACACACACACACACACACACACACACACACACACACACTCACGCACAGAGACAGTCTTCTTTATCACAGAGCAGTCGTGACTTCTCGTTTCTCGCTCACTCTTTCCTCCACATGTGTTTCCCATCGGCTCCGCCTGGGAATTGCGTTGGCCCGAACCAGGAAGTGGGGGAAAGTGAACGAGGGAGGAGGAAAGGAGGGAGGGAGGGAGGGAGGGAGGGGGGAGATATTTTAAGTGAGGGGGGGGGTTAAAGTGCTACTTGGCAGAGTGTTGGCTCCTCTCAGAAACCTCAGTGGGAACAGGAAGTCTCTGGGGGGGTCAAAGGTCACGCTGAGAACATCGCTATTCAATGCATGCGCGATGAGGGTCTCTCAACGGGAGGTTTATTTTGGGGAGGGGGGGTGGGGAATGTGGGTGTTAAGGTACTGTAAATGTAGAGGAGAGGCGAGGGAGGGAGAGGTCGTGATGATGTCACTGATGAGGTCACAGCGAGGAGGGCGGGGGTCCTGCAGCGTTACTCACTTTACACCATTAAATATATACAATACTTTAAAGACTCTCTCTGTTGTGATTGGTCAACAAGCGTGGAGATGTCCCGCCCCTTAGCCTATCACGTACAATGTGTTGGAGCGCTAGCCAATAGGAGTGCAAGTGTTACATAGCAGGGCTCGACATTATAAATGGCCCGCTGGCCCGGAAGCACTCTTTAGACCCCCCGGGCAGCGTAACATACTTTCCACTCGCTCGCTCGGGCCACTACAAATATTGCTTTAAAAATAACAGTAAGCTCGTTCTCTACAGACTTTCGCGCCACCTAACCGTTCGCCAAAATGTTTTTAATACCAGCGGTAACCGGCCAAGCACCGGGCAAAAAAGAAATAAAAGAAAGTCACGGGAGGAGTTGAAGGAGAGTGACAGGGAGAGGAGAAGAAGAGGGAGAGAAGGTTTCTTGATGGGTGGAGTCAATATGATGATATAAAGGTCTGGGCTCTGTGCCTCCATGCCGACCCTCTGGCAGCGAGTGGAGAGTCCTGATGACAGGAAGGCAGAAGGTGCATCACACTAATAATAATACTCGTAGCAGAAAGGTCTCCCTCCTTTTCTTCTTTAACAACGACCACAATATCATTATTTTAACAAACCAAATATGAACAATTGAGGAAAATGAGGAAGAGCTGATGATTCAAATGTTGTAGTTCAAGTAGTTTGTACTATTGCAACCAACGTGTTCATTTTCCCATGATGAGAGTGGAATGCTCCGGGCCAGCGGTTACAACGGGGGGGGGGTCTAACGCCTACCCCGCATGGTGATGTCGATATGGTCCTGAAGTAATCAAAGGAGTATAACTGAGTGTTAACATTTCTTAAATCAAAAGACTCAAACATTTGTTTTCCCGACGTTGCAGTTTAGAATCTCAAAATAATAAGAAATATTAAAAAATGAATGAATTATTTACAGATTTAACGGAAGAAGTGAACGTCATTTTATTCGCAGTCATTGACAACAAAAAACCTCTTCCAAGATTGTGCAGCACTGTGTACGAGGCAATGTCTATTTCCCTTTCCCTCAGGGTTTCCCCTCAATGCATCTCTCTCACCTCTCCTTTGTTAACTCTAACCCGTGCTTCCTCCCCAGGATACTCCCGTAACTCGAACAGCGTGTCCCCGCGCGGCTACGTGCCGTCCTCCACGCCTCAGCAGTCCAACTACAACACCATCACGTCCTCCATGAACGGGTACGGAGCGGGGATGACCAACCTGGGGGTCCCGGGGTCTCCAAGCTTCCTCAACGGCTCCACAAACTCTGCCTACGCAAGTGAGTCACACTGCAAACTCATCAACCTAGACCTGGTCTAACTTTAAACTCATCAACCTAGACCTGGTCTAACTTTAAACTCATCAACCTAGATCTGGTCTACTTTAAACTCATCAACCTAGACCTGGTCTACTTTAAACTCATCAACCTAGACCTGGTCTAACTTTAAACTCGTCAAACTAGACCTGGTCTAACTTTAAACTCATCG
The DNA here is from genome assembly GCF_949606895.1 of Notothenia rossii. Classification (NCBI taxonomy): domain Eukaryota; kingdom Metazoa; phylum Chordata; class Actinopteri; order Perciformes; family Nototheniidae; genus Notothenia; species Notothenia rossii. The sequence goes on from NC_136901.1 coordinate 95,428,175, forward strand.
AACTAGACCTGGTCTAACTTTAAACTCATCAACCTAGACCTGGTCCAACTTTAAACTCATCAAACTAGACCTGGTCTAACTTTAAACTCATCAACCTAGACTTGGTCCAACGTTAAACTCATCAACCTAGACCTGGTCTACTTTAAACTCATCAACCTAGACCTGGTCTGACTTTAAACTCATCAAACTAGACCTGGTCCAACTTTAAACTCATCAACCTAGACCTGGTCTAACTTTAAACTCATCAACCTAGACTTGGTCCAACGTTAAACTCATCAACCTAGACCTGGTCTAACTTTAAACTCATCAAACTAGACCTGGTCCAACGTTAAACTCATCAACCTAGACCTGGTCTGACTTTAAACTCATCAAACTAGACCTGGTCCAACTTTAAACTCATCAACCTAGACCTGGTCTAACTTTAAACTCATCAACCTAGACCTGGTCTAACTTTAAACTCGTCAAACTAGACCTGGTCTAACTTTAAACTCATCAAACTAGACCTGGTCTAACTTTAAACTCATCAACCTAGACCTGGTCTACTTTAAACTCATCAACCTAGACCTGGTCTAACTTTAAACCCATCTACAAACTGGTTTAAGAGCTGGTCCGTCCGAGAGCAGCAGCAGGATCCTCTAACACTGACTACACCAAACACACTGAGGGGGAAAATACCACAATAAATCAGCCTTTTCTGAGAAACCTAAAAAAAATCTCATAATTGTCCGTTTTTCACTTCATTTCACTTTCTTTCTCACTTTTCTTTTTTTTTTTTTGGACTTTTTCTGAAAAATCGAAAATATTCTGACTTTTCGTGAAAATCAAAAAAATCTGACTTTTTTTAAAAATATTTTGCTAAAAATCACAAAATCAGAATTTTTCTGTAAATAAAAAAAATTCGGAATATTCAAACAATTCAAAAATGTTCCCCAAAAGTTCTACTTTTTTCTCAGTCTTAACATTTTTTTTTCTAGAAATTCATATACTTTTTAAGGAAAATGTTCACATCATGACTTCTTTTGGAAAATCTCAGAATCTTGAGTTTCAAGCATTCATCAGAATCAATGTTTTCTGAAGTGTCAGCTGAAGTTGGAGCAGTGCCAGGAGCACATGTCTCAGTTACAGGTTGAAATGTCAGTAATTCAAGCAGTTGAGTGGTGGTTTGTGTCTGCAGGCCTGAAGTCATTTTGAGTGTTAGCAACTGAAGCTTTGTGTTGTCAGTCGACAGTGACTCAGGAGGCTAAAGAAGCTGAAGTCATTTTGAGTGTTAGGAACTGAAGCTTTGTGTTGTCAGTCGACAGTGACTCAGGAGGCTAAAGAAGCTGAAGTCATTTTGAGTGTTAGCAACTGAAGCTTTGTGTTGTCAGTCGACAGTGACTCAGGTAGCTAAAGAAGCTGAAGTCATGTTGAGTGTTAGGAACTGAAGCTTTGTGTTGTCAGTCGACAGTGACTCAGGAGGCTCAAGAAGCTGAAGTCATTTTGAGTGTTAGCAACTGAAGCTTTGTGTTGTCAGTTGACAGTGACTCAGGAGGCTAAAGAAGCTGAAGTCATTTTGAGTGTTAGGAACTGAAGCTTTGTGTTGTCAGTCGACAGTGACTCAGGTAGCTAAAGAAGCTGAAGTCATTTTGAGTGTTAGCAACTGAAGCTTTGTGTTGTCAGTCGACAGTGACTCAGGAGGCTAAAGAAGCTGAAGTCATGTTGAGTGTTAGGAACTGAAGCTTTGTGTTGTCAGTCGACAGTGACTCAGGAGGCTAAAGAAGCTGAAGTCATTTTGAGTGTTAGGAACTGAAGCTTTGTATTGTCAGTCGACAGTGACTCAGGAGGCTCAAGAAGCTGAAGTCATGTTGAGTGTTAGGAACTGAAGCTTTGTGTTGTCAGTCGACAGTGACTCAGGAGGCTAAAGAAGCTGAAGTCATGTTGAGTGTTAGGAACTGAAGCTTTGTGTTGTCAGTCGACAGTGACTCAGGAGGCTAAAGAAGCTGAAGTCATGTTGAGTGTTAGGAACTGAAGCTTTGTATTGTCAGTCGACAGTGACTCAGGAGGCTAAAGAAGCTGAAGTCATGTTGAGTGTTAGGAACTGAAGCTTTGTGTTGTCAGTCGACAGTGACTCAGGAGGCTCAAGAAGCTGAAGTCATTTTGAGTGTTAGCAACTGAAGCTTTGTGTTGTCAGTCGACAGTGACTCAGGTAGCTAAAGAAGCTGAAGTCATTTTGAGTGTTAGCAACTGAAGCTTTGTGTTGTCAGTCGACAGTGACTCAGGAGGCTAAAGAAGCTGAAGTCATGTTGAGTGTTAGGAACTGAAGCTTTGTGTTGTCAGTCGACAGTGACTCAGGAGGCTAAAGAAGCTGAAGTCATGTTGAGTGTTAGGAACTGAAGCTTTGTGTTGTCAGTCGACAGTGACTCAGGTAGCTAAAGAAGCTGAAGTCATTTTGAGTGTTAGCAACTGAAGCTTTGTGTTGTCAGTCGACAGTGACTCAGGTAGCTAAAGAAGCTGAAGTCATTTTGAGTGTTAGCAACTGAAGCTTTGTGTTGTCAGTCGACAGTGACTCAGGAGGCTAAAGAAGCTGAAGTCATGTTGAGTGTTAGGAACTGAAGCTTTGTGTTGTCAGTCGACAGTGACTCAGGAGGCTAAAGAAGCTGAAGTCATTTTGAGTGTTAGCAACTGAAGCTTTGTGTTGTCAGTCGACAGTGACTCAGGAGGCTAAAGAAGCTGAAGTCATGTTGAGTGTTAGGAACTGAAGCTTTGTGTTGTCAGTCGACAGTGACTCAGGAGGCTAAAGAAGCTGAAGTCATGTTGAGTGTTAGGAACTGAAGCTTTGTGTTGTCAGTCGACAGTGACTCAGGAGGCTAAAGAAGCTGAAGTCATTTTGAGTGTTAGGAACTGAAGCTTTGTGTTGTCAGTCGACAGTGACTCAGGAGGCTCAAGAAGCTGCAGGTGAAAGCAGAGGAAGTGGAAAACTGAAGGGTTCTGGAAACTAAAACCTTGTTGGAGGAAGTCCAGACTGAAGAAGAAGCTTTTAAATGATCACACAGCAACCCTGTGAAATCATTCATCATTTCCACATCCCTTTGTTGACATTACGTCTTCAATGCATTTATATTTGAAACCTACAAGCAGAACATCATGCTAAATGTGATTTTTATTGGAAAACATCCCAAGGAGTGAAAGGGCCGGTAATGAGTCTGTGAGGCGTTCAGGTACAGCTTGGTCTCCCAGAGTAAACCCAGAGAGGCTGAAACACACCTGAGGAGGTGTGTGTGTGTGTGTGTGTGTGTGTGTGTGTGTGTGTGTGTGTGTGTGTGTGTGTGTGTCTGTGTGTGTGTGTGTGTGTGTGTGTGTGTGTGTGTGTGTGTGTGTGTGTGTGTGTGTGTGTGTGTGTGTGTGTGTGTGTGTGTCGCCTGGAGGGGGTTTGTTTTGTTTTGGCTTCTGATTCAAAGCCTGAGTCTCAGAGAGCCTCGTTTAGAAACTCAGTGGCTGCCAGGAGATGTGTTGGAAGCAGCGCATTGTTTACCTCCTCTTCATCACCTCTTCCTCCTCCTCCTCTTCATCACCTCTTCCTCCTCCTCCTCCTCTTCCTCACCTCCTCCTCCTCTTCCTCTTCTAACCCCCACTAACACCTTCACATCCTCACCTTCTGGGCCGTCACAATCAGACCTGTATTTGTTCCACACACCGTTACAGCAAAAGTATAGGGACAAAACACTAATACACAAAATAGAGAGTGTATGATAATATATATATTCAAGTGGGTGTGTATGTATGTATAAATACACACATATGTGTATATTTGTATTCTTTGTGCAGTTTGGTCTCGCTGTGTATCACAATAGTTGGGAGTAGCTTTTGTTAGAGAAGGAAGCAGAGACTCTGTTGGCACCAGGCGATACATTTACATCCGCCATTTTACACACACTGTCTTTTACACACACACATCTACACACACACACACACACACACACACACACACACACACACACACACACGCACGCACGCACACACACACACACACACACACACACACACACACTGTCTTTTACACACACACATCTACACACACACACACACACACACACACACACACACACACACACACACACACACACACACACACACACACACACACACACACACACACACACACACACACACTCACATGTACACACACACACACACACACACACACACACACACACACACACACACACACACACACACAGTCTTTAACACACTGAGTCTATAAACTGCGGGAGCTCTTAAAGGGACAGTGCAGGTTTCTGTATCTCCTCCTCTGCTGTTTCTCTCTGGGTGGGGCTAGCTTAGCATAGAGACTGGAAGTGGAGGGAAACTGCCGGAGTTTCACAGAATTCCAAAATTACACTTGAATGGAAAATATGGTATTTTGTTGTTGTAAATCTTAAAGCATGAATATGATTTGATGAGCTTTCTGACGGAAGACATTTTCACCTGAAGGGCTATTGAGTAAATGTTCTGGAGCTTTCCGTCATATCACATGATCTTCATCAACAAGTGGTCTTATCCCTGTATTCATTACAATATGAAAACAAACAAATATTAATCAATAATAATAATAATAATTAATGCTGTCAAAATTATCGCGTTAACGGTGGTAATTCATTTTTGGAATTAATTGTGTTAAAATATTTAACGCATTTAACGCATGTGCAGAATGGCCCGCCCCATACATCCCACCAGTGGCAGCGCTGGGGTAGGCTACAGCCATACCAAGAAATGGCTTAGCCCCACCTTAGCCCCACCATGAACAATGATGTTAAAGTCGCGCGGAGTAAATCACACAGACAGCAGTTAGTCAGATTGATTTCAGTAGCCACTTGTCTGGAAATACTGAAGACTAGAAACGGTTTTGAAAACTTTTGTCACGTAGTGATCGTCTTCTCAATAGAACATCTTTGATAATGTCTTCTGGCCAATCAGGATCAAGATAACTGCGTGGTGTTGTTGCAGGAAGTCCCGACGGAGAATACTTTTGCTGTAGTATATCTCTCTATACATCGATACAACTATAAGACCCCACGGTTTGATGATTGATAGGTGTGTGGGCTGTCTTTCATTTTGACACACAGAACAATGTTATAATAAACATACTGTATGTGAAATGGATATATCCGCCTTCTTTCATTTATCTTTCCATTCCCACAACAATACATAAAGAAATGGCATATTTTGGACATAGTTCGAATGGTGATTCATCTGATTCATTCATTTTTAAACTGTGATTAATCTGATTAAAATGTTTAATCGTTTGACAGCCCTAGATATAATACATTTGATTTCTAAGCACTTTTTCAGGTGCTCAAAGACATAAAAATGAAAAAAATGAAATACAAAAAGTTGAATTAAAACACATCAAATGAACTTTTACACACAGATGAAGGTCACACACACACACACACACACACACACACACACACACACACACACACACACACACACACACACACACACACACACAGAGCTGCTGCTCTCAGGTTGGTTTTTTCCAAAAAATAAAAGTCCTTCAAAGTTATGGATCAACTTTGGCAGCGTGTTTGTGTTTACCTGCAGACGTCTCGGCCCCTCCCCCTCCTGCATGCCCCTCACCTGTCACTCACCTGCCCCCCGCCTCACTTCCTGTCTCCCCCCCGCCTCACTTCCTGTCTCTCTCCCCTGTAGGCCCTCTCTCATTCTCTCCTGTGCATATGGTCTCTGCAGTCAAACAGAAGAGCGCCTTCGCCCCCGTCGTCAGGCCTCAGGTCTCCCCGCCCCCTGGCTGCACCTCGTCCAATGGCGGCAACCTCCAGGGTGAGCATCCCCCCCCCTCTCACCCTCACCCCCCCTCCCCCTTTCACCCTGCTTACCCCCACTCTTATTTTGAAAAAGCTAAAACACTCGAGCCCAAAGTTGATCCATAACGTCTGAAAATAAAAAGTGCTTTTATTTTCATTTGATCAATGAGATGCCTTCATCAGTCCCCCAGAGGGGAAACGTGTGATGCATCCCATAATGCAACCCAACATGTTTTATGCCATCAAGTTAAACACCCCCCCTCCCTTTCCACCCTGCTTACCCCCACTCTTAATTTGAAAAAGCTAAAACAATCAAGCTCAAAGTTGATCCAGAACATCTGAAAATAAAAATGTATTTGTGTTCACTTCCTGAACATAGTGACATCACTACGGAACACTCGTGCTCCGATTTTTTTTATTAAGTACATTTCCCCTCTGTGGGACGAATAAAGGTAATCTGATTCTGATTGGCTAATGCTCAGACACATTGTACGTTCACATTATTTGATGAGCCTTTTTTCTTCTGTCAATTTCCTGCATGTCTAATAGTCAGAGGTGGAAAGTATTGGAGTACAAATACTTCGTTATACTTAAAGGTGGGGTAGGTACGTTTGAGAAACTGGCTCGAGCTCTGAACATCCCGATAGCAATGAATATCTGAAGAGCTTTGACAATAAATACATAAAGAAATGTTATCTCTGGAAGCCGTCGTTCTGTAAAAAGCTCGACCAATCATCTGAGCCGGCTAAAGTAACTGGATGGCCTACCTGCCTGTCAGCCTTCCATCTGTGCACAAACTGATCTCTGCCCTCATTGGTCATGTGCGCGTTCGTGTGTGTTGGAGGAGGGGCTCTGTGAGGAAGTGGCAGATTTCTTCCGGCTGTGTATTTTCAAATTCGAGCACCAGCTCGTGCACTCGAGCTGGTTTCTCAAACTTACATACCCCACCTTTAAGTACATGTTTCTGGTATCAGTACTTTACTCCACTACTTATTTTTCTGACCACTTTTCACTTTTACATCTTACATGTTGAACACAAATACCTGTACTTTCTACTTCTTACATGTTGAACACAAATACCTGTACTTTCTACTTCTTACATGTTGAACACAAATACCTGTACTTTCTACTTCTTACATTTTGAACTCAAATACCTGTACTTTCTACTTCCTACATGTTGAACTCAAATACCTGTACTTTCTACTTCTCACATGTTGAACTCAAATACCTGTACTTTCTACTTCTCTCATTTTCCAAACAGGCTGGTTCCTTTAGTTTGAATGTGTGTTTGGTGGCGTGATCATTATTATTTAGAGTCATTGCGTGCCTATTGATTTGAACACGATCTGTGTATCCATCATTTCCTGGTCTTCTCTAAAGAAGAAAACCAATGGAAACGTTGTCATGTTGCCGTTGGTCACCATGGAAACATTCATTAGCTAACAATGACATTATTGTTCTGTTAATATAAAGGGAGGTCAGGTACTCTTTAAAACAGCTGCTAGTTATGGGTACTTTTTACTGAAGTACATTTCAAAGTTCTTTACTTTGACTTGAGTAAAGAAGTTTAGTCAGTACTTCTACTTTCACCAGAGTATTTTTAAACACGAGTATCTGTAATTCTACTTGAGTACAGGATGTGTGTACTTCTACTTGAGTACAGGATGTGTGTACTTCTACTTGAGTACAGGATGTGTGTACTTCTACTTGAGTAAAGGATGTGTGTACTTCTACCTGAGTAAAGGATGTGTGTACTTCTACTTGAGTAAAGGATGTGTGTACTTCTACTTGAGTAAAGGATGTGTGTACTTCTACTCGAGTAAAGGATGTGTGTACTTCTACTTGAGTACAGGATGTGTGTACTTCTACTTGAGTAAAGGATGTGTGTACTTCTACTTGAGTAAAGGATGTGTGTACTTCTACTTGAGTAAAGGATGTGTGTACTTCTACTCGAGTAAAGGATGTGTGTACTTCTGCCATCTCTGCTAATAGTTGAACTGTTATTAAAATGTGTGTGTGTGTGTGTGTCTGTGTTTCAGCCATGGCAGGTCTCATCGTGCCCCCCATGTGAGGAGGATCTTCAGACCCCCCCCCCTCCACAAAAAATATCCCCATCGACCCCGGAAACTACAACTCAAGAAGAAGAACGTTTGAATTTCAATTTCCTGCCATCGTGCTCGAAATGGAGCCCAATCATTGGATGTTAGAATGTGGGGGAGGGGCTTATATGTTGTGTGTTAGTGAGACTTCAGAAGTCTGAACAGGTCTCAGATCAGTTTGACACACTGTGAGACAGGAAGTAGATCCACCGACAGCTTCTGAAACGCTGCAATCTCATTGGTTGATTAGAATCCGGTTGCATTTAAAGGGCCAGTACACATTGTTGTCGTTTATTACAAATCACAGCTAAACACATTTTATACCAAAGCTGCTCCCAGACGCCAAATCAAAAAGTGTACAGTTATTTAGATTTGCTCCAAAGTTTTACTGGACAATATGGGAAAGAACATTTGACCAATGCTGAAAAATATAGTTAAACGGTCAGAAAATAGTTCAATTTTACCAAAAAAAGTCGCGTAAATGTCCAGAAATTCTACAAAATTCTACAAAACTCTGTAAAATTCTCAAACAGTCCATTAAATCAAATTTGTATGAGATGTCGGCAAATTAAAGTCGAGCAAAGTTATATGATTGGTGACTTTATTATCCGATGTTCTCAAAGCAGACTTTGATAGTTTCTCAGGAGCTTTCGGTGGATTCTGAAACCAGGAGAAATCCAACTCTTTTTTATTATTTTTAATCTGGAAAAAGCCGTCAAACGGTGTTTTCGGATCTCCAATCAGAAATCGTCCCGACTCTTTAAAGACGGCTGATATTAAACCTCCTCCTCTCTGTACCATAGCTTTTAAACAACGTCTCATATCCCAAAAAAAGGAGGCGAATGCAGAAACCTTTTAAAGACAGAACAAATGTTTCTCCTTTCGTTTTGATCATTTTCTTTCTTTGTTTCTCTGTCATTTGAAATGCTCCGTACGATAGTTCTGTTCTTCTCCGTGTGGTAGATTTAACGCAGAGACGCTTGCAGCAGTTTTAATCACATTCAGATTCTCTTGTATTTCTTCTGATTGTGTTCTTATTTTATATGTATTTATAAAAAACAGTTTGTTTTCGGGGAGTTTGTGATTTAGGCCTGAACGATAGTCTCAAATATATCTGTAAACACATTTGATGTCTTAATACCTTTTAGATATTGTAAAAAGAGTGAACAAGTGAGAGGAATTAACCCTTTTGTAAAAACAAGATCAACCCGTCTCCTGTTTCTGAAAGCAGGACGTTAAAAAAGGCTTTCATCACTTTTGTATAAAAAACTGCTTTTTTCCGATATTTAACTTTTTGTAAACGCATCATTCGTTCCCCGTTATCTCGTCCTTTGTGTATTATTGTGAAATGTATAATCATGGTTATTCCTTAATGCACTATTTCTGTTGGGGCACTAAATAAGAGCAATGCATCTTAGCAAAAAAGAGAAAAAAGCTAAAAGTTACACAAAAAAAAAAACTCAGAAACTCGAACGATATGTTTTCTGAGAATCCTCGTCGTGTGAAGTTTTTATATTTCAGAAGCTTATAATAACCCTCCACTCTCACGTTGGGTTTCGGTGTTTGGAAGACGATATTTTATCCATCTTACTGTTCAAACCCCGTCCTCGTCTTTGTGTTTTTTGGTGAGAATGATCGTACGATTTAAAAAAACAGGCAGCGACAGATTTTACTCCCAAAACCGTTTTTTGGATCTCAAGGAAACTTCCATCGATCCTGCTTTTAATTATGCAACTGTGAAAAGTTATCGTGAAGTCGATGCCCTCCGATCGACATCACAAACCTTCGACAAAGCTTCAGTTCTGCAGCGGTTATCGTACGTTTTTATTTCTCGTAATCGTCGATTCTCCAGTGAAACTGAGAGAATGTTTTTGCACCGTTTGTCCCTCAGGTTTCAAAACAATAAAAGTTAGCATCATCAACGCAGACCTGAAACTGGAAACGGCTAGTCAGCGGTTAGCTTTCTAAAACGCAAATGCCTTTAAAAAGGTAAACAGCGCCATCTTACGACGCAGAAGGGTACTACAGCTGATCTGGGATGTTAACGCAGAAGAGCATCACGTACACGAAGTTAAAAATAATACGTTATTCTGATTTATCATCTTAAAATCCCAGGAAATAAAAACAAAGACATTTCCTGTTAGCAACAGTTCTATATCAAATTACTAAGAATTTCGAGAGAACCCAAATAACGACTTTGGTACGAAAAACAAAACCCCGTAATTCAGCGATCAGCGTATTTCAGAGCAGACAGCCTTCTAGTCACAACATCCCATCGTGTCTGGACTCTGGAGATTCAGAGAGAAATGTTTTTTATTCCAGACTTCGACTCGTAATAACTTCCTCTTTACGGTGCGTCCACACGGCAGCGTGCGTTGAAGCCGGTGGGCGTGTCTGGCG
>NC_136901.1:95458477-95465908 GCF_949606895.1 Notothenia rossii
ATTATCCTTGTTGATTACACGACATTGATTGGTTTAAATTGTGTGCAATGCTTTTGTATTTTTCCCCTTCAATTCGGAGAAACAAATATTTTTTCGGAGTAAAGGATGGCAGAAGACACTACACTACCCAGAATCCCCAGCTATCGTTTAGGACTAAACCAACTGCATTCCATTCACTCCAATGGCTGGCGTCTATGTCACGTGATCTTCAAATCTCCCTGCAGAAAAACAAACATGGCCGAACTTCGTTTTATTCTCGGTGGAAAATGACTATTTTAAAGTTAGTTTGGCCATTAAAATGCGTTTTGATGTCATTTGATGCGAGAAATATGAGTTGTTATTTCAGATTATGTGTGCAGTGGATGTACATGATCTTTAGTTTGCTAGTTATTACGAAGATTACTTCAGGAAATTGCGTCCATAGAACATTTTCATTGTTACCAAGGTGGTTGCTAGGGACGCTGCTATCGATATTATTTCTGTTATGTTGTGTAACTGTTTAATGGTGTTATCTTTATTGCTACCCCCTTCCCCGTCAAGAGTGTTGGTCCACAGCGCAAACGTATTAGTTTAACAAAATCCGCATCTAAAGATACGTTATTTTCCCCTGTGCAATTCCAGTCTCACATCACATCGTCATTAACAAAAGACCGAAAACATTTTAAAAAATAAAAAAAATACTTTATTCTGAGTGTTCTTGCTTTTCTCTTTGAAAGTCATCACATAACGGCATTATAATACACGGTTCGGCTGCATTACATATTACCTATCTGCCGTAGTTCTTTATTTATAGAGCCTTGATGAGAAGAGTTCTAGACAAACATGAGGAACTGCCGCCAACACTGAAAACGTGACGTGGATCATAAATATATCAGCAATTAAACAACATCTAACATTTCTTTTCACACAATACGTCTCTTTGCAGGATCAACACTAATTCAGCTGACTTTTATATTTGATCCAATCGGTAGATAGGCTGTATTTACACCATAAAGGTGCACAGCTGATAGAAAGGGACACCTGGTGGTTAAAGCATGTTATTGAATTTGATTATTTGTATTATTAGATATTAATAGGATCCCTATAAAGTATATTCATTACTCGTTATTCTCTACTAATAGTTAATTAAAGACTGTATATAATGACTAGTTTGCACATCCCTTTCAAGATTTCAAGATTTTCTAAGGTTTATTGACATCATATTCACAAACGGTTTAGTTATGCAATGAATGAAAAACTTGGGTCGCAGGTTCCTCAATAGTGCATTACAAGACATCTATCAATATGTGTGCATACCTCCAGCAATGTTAACTATGTTGAAGCACTTATTTTAACTGATATTATACATATGTATTATACTCTTATAAGATGTATGTAGATATTTCATCTCCGGCCTTGTCAGGTATTGAACAATCAATACATAAAGAACACAGAATTATTAAATATGAAACACAGAATTTGTGTGATTGCGTCCCTTTATGAAGCTGAAGGAGCCTAGGAGCGTCACAACTGCACGCCACGGGACCCTGACCAAACGTCGCTCCTGGAGGATTATGAAGTGAGAGTGTGTTGAACACACTGACACACACTGACACACACTGACACACACTGACACCCACTGAAACACACTGAAACACACTGACACACACGGACACCCACTGAAACACACTGAAACACACGGACACACACTGACACACACTGACACACACTGACACACACAGAAACACACTGACACACACTGACACCCACTGAAACACACTGAAACACACGGACACACACTGAAACACACTGAAACACACGGACACACACTGACACACACTGAAACACACTGAAACACACGGACACACACTGAAACACACTGACACACACTGACACACACTGACACACACTGAAACACACTGACACACACTGACACACACTGACACACACTGACACACACTGAAACACACTGAAACACACGGACACACACTGACACACACTGAAACACACTGAAACACACGGACACACACTGAAACACACTGACACACACTGACACACACTGACACACACTGAAACACACGGACACACACTGACACACACTGAAACACACTGAAACACACGGACACACACTGAAACACACTGACACACACTGACACACACTGACACACACTGAAACACACTGACACACACTGACACACACTGACACACACTGAAACACACGGACACACACTGAAACACACTGACACACACTGACACACTGAAACACACTGAAACCCACTGACACACACAGAAACACACGGACACACACTGACACACACTGAAACCCACTGACACACACAGAAACACACGGACACACACTGACACACACTGAAACACACGGACACACACTGACACACTGAAACACACAGAAACACACTGACACACACTGAGACACACTGACACACACAGAAACACACGGACACACACTGACACACACTGAAACACACTGACACACACTGACACACACTGACACACACTGACACACACTGACACACACAGAAACACACGGACACACACTGACACACACTGAAACACACTGACACACACTGACACACACTGACACACACTGACACACACTGACACACACAGAAACACACTGACACACACTGACACACACAGAAACACACGGACACACACTGAAACACACTGACACACACTGACACACACTGACACACACTGACACACACTGACACACACTGAAACACACTGACACACACTGACACACACAGAAACACACGGACACACACTGAAACACACGGACACACACTGACACACACTGACACACACTGACACACACAGAAACACACGGACACACACTGAAACACACTGACACACACTGACACACACTGACACACACTGACACACACGGACACACACTGACACACACTGACACACACTGACACACACAGAAACACACGGAAACACACGGACACACACTGAAACACTGAAACACACTGACACACACTGACACACACTGACACACACTGACACACACAGAAACACACGGAAACACACTGAAACACACTGAAACACTGAAACACACAGAAACACACTGACACACACTGACACACACTGACACACACTGACACACACTGACACACACTGACACACACACTGACACACACAGAAACACACTGACACACACTGACACACACTGACACACACTGACACACACACTGACACACACTGACACACACGGACACACACTGACACACACAGAAACACACGGACACACACTGAAACACACTGACACACACTGACACACACTGACACACACTGACACACACTGACACACACGGACACACACTGACACACACTGACACACACTGACACACACTGACACACACTGACACACACACTGACACACACAGAAACACACTGACACACACTGACACACACTGACACACACTGACACACACACTGACACACACTGACACACACGGACACACACTGACACACACAGAAACACACGGACACACACTGAAACACACTGACACACACTGACACACACTGACACACACTGACACACACTGACACACACGGACACACACTGACACACACTGAAACACACTGACACACACTGACACACACTGAAACACACGGACACACACTGACACACACTGACACACACTGACACACACTGACACACACTGACACACACTGACACACACTGACACACACTGACACACACGGACACACACTGAAACACACGGACACACACTGACACACACTGACACACACTGACACACACTGACACACACTGAAACACACTGACACACACTGACACACACTGACACACACTGACACACACTGACACACACTGACACACACTGACACACACGGACACACACTGACACACACTGAAACACACTGACACACACTGACACACACTGACACACACGGACACACACTGACACACACTGAAACACACTGACACACACTGACACACACTGACACACACTGACACACACGGACACACACTGACACACACTGACACACACTGAAACACACTGACACACACTGACACACACTGACACACACTGACACACACTGACACACACAGAAACACACGGACACACACTGAAACACACTGACACACACTGACACACACGGACACACACTGACACACACTGAAACACACTGACACACACTGAAACACACTGACACACACTGACACACACTGACACACACTGACACACACTGACACACACTGACACACACTGACACACACTGACACACACTGACACACACGGACACACACTGACACACACAGAAACACACTGACACACACTGACACACACTGACACACACTGACACACACTGACACACACTGAAACACATTGACACACACTGACACACACGGACACACACTGACACACACTGACACACACTGACACACACTGACACACACTGACACACACTGAAACACACTGACACACACTGACACACACGGACACACACTGACACACACTGAAACACACGGACACACACTGAAACACACTGACACACTGAAACACACTGACACACACTGACACACACTGACACACACTGACACACACTGACACACTGAAACACACTGAAACACACTGACACACACTGACACACACTGACACACTGAAACACACTGAAACACACTGAAACACACTGACACACACTGAAACACACGGACACACACTGAAACACACTGACAAACTGAAACACACTGACACACACTGACACACACTGACACACACTGACACACACTGACACACTGAAACACACTGAAACACACTGAAACACACTGACACACACTGACACACACTGACACACACTGAAACACACTGACACACTGAAACACACTGAAACACACTGAAACACACGGACACACACTGAAACACACTGACACACTGAAACACACTGAAACACACTGAAACACACTGACACACACTGACACACACTGACACACACTGAAACACACTGACACACTGAAACACACTGACACACACTGACACACACTGACACACACAGAAACACACGGACACACACTGAAACACACTGACACACACTGACACACACTGACACACACTGACACACACTGACACACACTGACACACACTGACACACACTGACACACACGGACACACACTGACACACACTGAAACACACGGACACACACTGAAACACACTGACACACACTGACACACACTGACACACACTGACACACACTGACACACACGGACACACACTGACACACACTGAAACACACTGACACACACTGAAACACACTGACACACACGGACACACACTGACACACACTGAAACACACTGACACACACTGACACACACTGACACACACTGACACACACTGACACACACTGACACACACTGACACACACTGACACACACGGACACACACTGACACACACTGAAACACACTGACACACACTGAAACACACTGACACACACTGAAACACACTGACACACACTGACACACACTGACACACACTGACACACACGGACACACACTGACACACACTGAAACACACGGACACACACTGAAACACACTGACACACACTGAAACACACTGAAACCCACTGAAACACACTGACACACACTGAAACACACTGAAACCCACTGAAACACACTGACACACATAGAAACACACTGACACACACTGAAACACACTGACACACACTGACACACACTGAAACACACTGAAACCCACTGACACACACTGAAACACACTGAAACCCACTGACACACACAGAAACACACGGACACACACTGAAACACACTGACACACTCTGACACACACTGACACACACGGACACACACTGAAACACACTGACACACACTGACACACACTGACACACACTGACACACACTGACACACACTGACACACACTGAAACACACGGACACACTCTGACACACTCTGACACACACTGACACACACTGACACACACTGACACACACGGACACACACTGACACACACTGAAACACATTGACACACACGGACACCCACTGAAACACACTGAAACACACTGACACACACAGAAACACACTGACACCCACTGAAACACACTGAAACACACGGACACACACTGAAACACACTGAAACACACGGACACACACTGAAACACACTGACACACACTGACACACACTGAAACACACGGACACACACTGAAACACACTGAAACACACGGACACACACTGAAACACACTGACACACACTGACACACACTGACACACACTGAAACACACTGAAACACACTGAAACACACAGACACACACTGAAACACACTGACACACACTGACACACTGAAAAACACAGAAACACACTGACACACACTGACACACTGAAACACACGGACACACACTGAAACACACTGACACCCACTGACACACACTGAAACACACGGACACACACTGAAACACACTGAAACACACGGACACACACTGAAACACACTGACACACACTGACACACACTGACACACACTGAAACACACTGAAACACACTGAAACACACAGACACACACTGACACACTGAAACACACTGAAACACACTGAAACACACAGACACACACTGAAACACACTGAAACACACTGACACACACTGACACACTGAAAAACACAGAAACACACTGACACACACTGACACACTGAAACACACTGAGACCCACTGACACACACTGAAACACACGGACACACACTGAAACACACTGACACACACTGACACACTGAAACACACTGAAACCCACTGACACACACTGACACACACTGACACACACAGAAACACACTGACACACACTGACACACTGAAACACACTGAGACCCACTGACACACACTGACACACACTGACACACACAGAAACACACGGACACACACTGACACACTGACACACACAGAAACACACGGACACACACTGACACACACTGAAACACACTGAAACCCACTGACACACACTGAAACACACTGACACACACAGAAACACACTGACACACTGAAAAACACAGAAACACACTGAAACACACGGACACACACTGAAACACACGGACACACACTGAAACACACTGAAACACACGGACACACACTGAAACACACTGACACACACTGACACACACTGAAACACACGGACACACACTGAAACACACTGACACACACTGACACACACTGAGACCCACTGACACACACTGAAACACACGGACACACACTGAAACACACTGACACACACTGACACACACTGACACACACTGACACACACAGAAACACACTGACACACACTGACACACTGAAACACACTGAGACCCACTGACACACACTGACACACACTGACACACACAGAAACACACGGACACACACTGAGACACACTGACACACACAGAAACACACGGACACACACTGACACACACTGAAACACACTGAAACCC
>NC_136901.1:95466108-95491108 GCF_949606895.1 Notothenia rossii
CACACACACACACACACACACACACACACACACACACTCACACACTCTCACTCACTCACACACACACACACACACACACACACACACACACACACACACACACACACACACACACACACACACACACACACACACACACACACACACACACACACACACACACACACTCATATATCTGTGTTATACTGTATATTTCTGTTTCTACTTGAACAATAGAAATACTTGAGCATCTGAAGTAACGTCGAGCCTTGATCTCCTTTTACATGTAGGAGATGTTTAATCGTCTTGAGTCAGTTGAAGTTTAAGGAAGCCGGGAACTTGTCATTATAAGAGATAGAAATAGAAAACACTTGTTTGTAAGTTCAGTTGCTTGAAAACATGAGTCAACATAACTTGAATTTGTCAGTCGGTATAAATATAGTTAAAGTTCTCCTTGCTTATAATCGTGACTTAAGGTCGAAGTTAAAGTTGATTAGATATTGAACATGTCTTGAATCAATAATGTAAAAATGTAAGTGTCTTTAACTCCAAGTATTAAGTTATAACAATGAATGATCATTAATAAAACAACGAGTAGAACTTAACTTAGTGAGCTGAAACAAAGTACATTTTGACTTTAAGTCAACTCATGAATTTAAGGTTTGAGGCAGCTCTTCAATGGTTTTAAGTGAAAACACCCTATCTGTCTTCACAGTGACGCTGTACACTGAGCCACCTGTGTTTAGGTTCAAGTCCTTTGTTTTTGTTATATTGTAATAAATATTATTTTTGTTCCACTCCAACTCGTCAGGTCTCTTTCCCTCACACCATCTCCTCCTCTGTTCCTATCTGTTGGAGAGTTCATGGTTCTGAGCAGAAACCACATCAGAGTTTGGATCCTGCTGACGGGAACATAAAGTCACCGCCGCGCGTCACAAACAATCGGAGGGGTTTTCCCCGTCAAAAGAACGCCGTGATTTACGACGTAGACGTTGTGATTATCTCCCGACAGTTTAGTGATGTGGGCGATGACGTGAAGTGACTTTTGTTTGGGGTCGAAGTGAAGGGAGGATATGATGTGTGTGAAGAAGAGGGTGAATGTGTCCAAGATGTTTCAGATAAGATAAGGAGTACTTTTTTGATCCCAGCTTTGGAAATGTGTCGCAGCAGTTATTTGTATATTTGCAGATTTCCCACTTTTCACAACAACGTCTTTTGGATCGTATTGAAGTGTGTGTGACGTCCCTGTTGTGGTTCAGGTTTAAACCGTCAGTCCTGAAGTTGTAAAATAAATTATGACATTATTTGAATCAAAAAGTGTCGAATCCGACGGCTCAGTTTCTGATGTGTTCAGTTTGAATTCCTCCAGAGTTCAGGTTAAATGCAGAGAAACAGCGTCAGGAAACCCCTCACTCAACCAGCACGGAGACCCCTATTTATCTTTCCTACTTGTAACTAAAGTGCTGCATATTTTACAGCTGGAAGTCAGAGTTTCCTGCAGATATTAATGTGAGAGTGAGAGTTATTTGGCAGCAGATGGTGCTCCGTCTCTCTGGGTTTCACATTAAGATCGCCCACCGAGAGACAGAGAATAAAGAAACCCAGAGTAACCTTCAGCTGCTGACAGACGCCTCTCCTCCCAGGTTATTATCTCATCACAGAAACATCATCACGAGCCAGGACTGAAGAGGAAACATGCAGCGAGTCGGCCAAAAGTACGGAGGAAGGTTGGTGCCAAATAACAAGCAACGATCTGTATTCATTTCACAGAAAGAGCCAAAAAAATCAAAACACTTTGCCATCAAAAACAGAAATGTGGGACCCTGTTTCTGCACACACACACACGCACGCACGCACGTACGCACGCACGCACGCACGCACGCACGCACGCACGCACGCACGCACGCACGCACGCACGCACGCACGCACGCACGCACGCACGCACGCACACACACACACACACACACACACACACACACACACACACACACACACACACACACACACACACACACGCACGCACGGCTGCACGCACACACTTTTATCATTAATGCCATGTCATTCTGTGAGAATGCTAATATACATTATATTTTAAACTAAAGAATGAATTGCATAATTTCTCAGAGTTTTTTTTTTGTTTGTTATTGGCATGAATGGTCTTCCATACTTTCCTCTGCACTTTCACATTTTTACATTTATAATTTCTCTCCTGATCCTGCAGCAATAACAGAAAGTATGGACGTGCTGTCAAAGTATCTCCAAATTAGAGTAAAGTATAATAACTATTTTAAATCTTTGTTCTTGGCACCAATGATCTTCCATACTTTCCACTGCACTTTCACATTACATTTATTTTTTGTAATTTCTTTCCTCATCCTCCTCCTCCTCCTCCTCCTCCTCTTCCTCCTCCTCCTCACCCCCTTTAACCCCTTCTTGTTTCCTAATCTTCTCTTTAAACTGCACACCGATCCATTCTCCCTCTATTAGCAGCCGCTCGCGCCGCAGCAGCTAATATTCTTTAATTCACTCCACAAAGGGGGTTTGTCCGGGGCCTCGGTGCACTTAATGCCTGCGATTACATCTGGTTACACATCCTGAAGTGACCCCTGGGGAGCTGAGGGAGAGGAGGAGAGAAGGAGAGAAGGAGAGAAGGAGAGAAGGAGAGAAGGAGAGGAGCCCCACCCTGCAGCTCTAACACCTGATCTCTAAAGCACCGTCCAACAAATCTCCTTCTTTCAGGGGTAGAAGCTGCAGGAATGTGAGGAACAGAGCAAACTAGAGAATGCAATTCCTGAAGAAATTGCTAGTGGGAATGCTTTATGCTGAAAAGCTGACTCTAAACTGCTCTGCTGAAATGTAATGTGTAAGAAGAAAGTGAAGAATTTAGATTGAAATGATACATGAACACTGGGGGCTTGAATGCGTGATGAGAGAAGAACAGAACGTAAAAAGGCTTGGAAAAGCAGCAGAATATTTTAACTGCAAACTTTTGAACTAACTTGATGGCGAGTGATTTGCGCCATGGCAACGGCATTTGATGACACCCCATAATACACTTGGATGCGTTGATGGCTGCATCGTTACCAAACCTGTGAAGTTTGGGACCATTTGGAGCATTTTCATTGAAGTTATGAGAAAACCGTGTTTCATGGCGAGCATTGTGTTACCATGGCAATGGCATTTGAAGAAATCTCAAAACTGTCCCGTAGATTTCTTCACGGCTGGACTGTTAGCACACATGTGAAGTTTGAGCACTTTTTTACGATTTTCATAGGAGTTATAGCAATATCGTATTTTATGGTGAGGAATGCATTTCCATGGAAACGGCATATGATGACACCCCATAATTGACATATAGCCATTGAGGGCCGGACCATTAACCATTATCTGAAATCTGGTGCTGTTTTGACCCTTTTCATAGGCGTTACGACAACATTGTGTTTTTTGGTGAGGCATGCGTTTCCATGGAAACGGCACATGCTGAGATCTCAGATTTGACGTAGAGCTGTTGAGGCATGGACCGGTGATATACAGGTGAAGATTGGGGGACGATCGGACCGCTTCTCCCTATTTAATACTAATACACGAGTATTCATATATCTATTTAAATATTTCGTAGACTTCAATTAACTTCCTAAAATAAATGCAAGGTGTCATTTTGATGCGGTCAATGTTTTCCACAACAAAAAAAGTAGGTCCTAAAAACGTATTAAAATAATCTGTTCTTGTTCCTACGGAGGCTAATTAGTGCCATTGTTGTTAACATCTAAACAATTAAAGAACCTGATAAGATTCAGAAATCAATATTAAAACGTTATTCTTTCAGATTAATTTGGTTCCTTTTCTGCACAGGTTTCTGCTCACAGCCTTAAAACAAACCTGCAGTCAATTAGAGTCGCACAATACCCGTCTGTCCCGGGGAGAAAAAGGGAAGGAGTGTTGCTTTATGGCGCTTATTTATTGCCTTATAACTCAGAAATCAAATTAGTTGGTATCGAGGAGTCTGAGCTGAAGTCTGAAATGATTGATTTCCCGTTGAAGCTCGGGTGATACGAGCCGTGGCCAAAGAAAACACGAAGTCTGCGTCTGGAAAACACTCCAGGAAGTATTCAGATCCTTTACTGCAGGAGCAGTATTAATAACACGCTGGGAAAATACACCGGTTAGCAGTCAGAGGCCGAAAGCAGAAGTGTATTAACGGCACAATGGAATTAAAGAACCACAAGTGAAACAGTGATTCTGCAGAATGTTTTTTTTTAAATACGGGGGCTTATTAGTGCCAATATTAGTCAAATGTTAAGAGCTTAAGAGACTGAAAAGGGGGGTAAAACTCAAAGAAAAAGGTTATTATTTAAGATTACATGGGCGGAAATCTCACCAAATTACATGGAAAATCCTTCTAAAAAAGGGCAAAGGAGCGTTCGATATGGAGGTTTATTAGTGCCAATATTAGTCAAATGTAAAGAGTTTAAGAACCCTAAAAAGGTGGGTGAAATTCAGAGGAGACATTTTATTTTTTCAAGATTAAATCGTCGAAAGTGTCTTCAAATTACGTGGAAAATGCTTACAAAAAAAAGTCTAAAGAGCGCTCAATACGGAGGCTTATTAGTGCCAATATTAGTCAAATATAAAGAGTTTAAGATCCGGAAAAGGGGATTAAACTCAAATAAAAAATGTTATAATTTAAGATTAAATGATAAATCTTACAAAATTATGTGGTAATAAATCCTTCCAAAAAAGGGCAAAGGAGCGCTCTATACGGAAGCTAATTAGTGCCAATATTAGTTTATTGTAAGCAATTACATAGCCTGGGATTGGGGGTAATATTAATATTTAGAGAACTTGATTCCTTAATAATTATGTTATACATTTGAAAAAATACATGAAAAAAAATCTGAATTTTCTTTCTAAATAATCATTAAATAATCTAAAGATCTGATAAATCTGGGACAAAATCATAAGGATTTTGATGTGTTCAATGTTTGCAATGCACTACACCCAAAAGTGTATAATGAGGTGACTAATAATAAGTAATTAAGTCCTAAAAAGTTAAAAGAACTCTGACAGAATAAAGAAAAGTATCACTTTAAGATTTCTTTAGAAACAACAATGAACATGTCTGCGTTAAAGTAAAATACCCGAGATGTTTCAGTGTGTGTGTGTGTGTGTGTGCGTGCGTGCGTGCGTGCGTGCGTGTGTGTGTGTGTGTGTGTGTGTGCTGGGGGCTTTATGGGGCCCGGTGGAGACCCTCCTCTCGGGGCAATTCCTGCGAGCAGCGAGCCAATTAGACGAGGAGAACAAAACAGAGAGAGAGAGAGAGAGACCGTAAATAACTCAGATTTTATTAGTTATGAGTTTGGTCCGAAAAGAGAGGGGACACTGGACCAGAGACAGAATAACAAAAAATGTAGGATTAAATATATTTAAAAATAAATAAAAGATAGACAGATAGATAGATTGATAGATGGATAGATACTTTATTGATCCCAATTTGGTCACAGAAGCAGAAGTGTGTTCACACATGAATGATCTTGAGTTGTATTTAATGAAATGGCTGCTTGCTACAGAACTACAGAGCTATATTTACAGCGTAGAATAAGAGAGTTGAACAGATGTTAGAGACGTTATGAAGCGTTAGAATAAAAACCCGCCCTGATTTCCTCCGACTCCGAGCTGCAGGAATTCAATTACAGCGACGTGTTGACATTTGTGAACAGGAAGTTCATTACAGCGTGGTTCGCTGCCCGGGTCAGAACCACAGAACCAACACCGAGCAGTGATTGGAAACAACTGGGAGAGACCATCTGTACCGGGGAGGGGGGGGGGGGGGGGGGGGGGACGGACGACTGAGAGAAGCACAGAGGAGGTCATAGTGGCGTGTAATCACTTCTTGTTCCGTGTTGAATGTCTTGGTTAGGTCTGAAAGGGGTCACTTTCAGCTTGTTTTGGGCCTTGTTGAAGATCCTTTGGCTTTTTTGGCCTTATTAGTTTGTTGCTGTTTGATGGTTTTTATTTGGTCTCAATTTGTTGATGTTTTGCTGCTCGTGCGTCTTTTCACATCACTTTGCAGATGATTTGCCTGTTTCCATCTGAAGAAAATCTCCAAGTGAGATAACAATAAAAAAAAGACCTGTCCGTTAACTTCTCTGTCCGCTAGCTTTTTCATTTTTTAGCTTAAAAATAAAAAAATGTTAAAGCTTTTTCACATCTTTGCAACTATTTTTAACATTTTCATATTTTTTGGGTTATTTTAAAGATGCAAAAAATGCAAATAGCTTTTCTGTGTGTTAGCTTCTCTCTCTGTTAGCTTCTCTGTGTGTTAGCTTCTGTCTCTGTTAGCTTCTCTCTCTGTTAGCTTCTGTCTCTGTTAGCTTCTCTGTGTGTTAGCTTCTGTCTCTGTTAGCTTCTCTCTCTGTGTGTTAGCTTCTGTCTCAGTTAGCTTCTCTCTCTGTTAGCTTCTCTCTCTGTTAGCTTCTCTCTCTGTGTGTTAGCTTCTGTCTCTGTTAGCTTCTCTCTCTGTTAGCTTCTCTCTCTGTGTGTTAGCTTCTGTCTCTGTTAGCTTCTCTCTCTGTGTGTTAGCTTCTGTCTCTGTTAGCTTCTCTCTCTGTGTGTTAGCTTCTGTCTCTGTTAGCTTCTCTCTCTGTGTGTTAGCTTCTGTCTCTGTTAGCTTCTGTCTCTGTTAGCTTCTCTCTCTGTTAGCTTCTCTGTGTGTTAGCTTCTGTCTCTGTTAGCTTCTCTCTCTGTTAGCTTCTCTGTGTGTTAGCTTCTGTCTCTGTTAGCTTCTCTCTCTGTTAGCTTCTCTGTGTGTTAGCTTCTCTCTCTGTTAGCTTCTCTCTCTGTTAGCTTCTCTGTGTGTTAGCTTCTCTCTCTGTTAGCTTCTCTCTCTGTTAGCTTCTCTCTCTGTTAGCTTCTGTCTCTGTTAGCTTCTCTGTGTGTTAGCTTCTCTCTCTGTTAGCTTCTCTCTCTGTTAGCTTCTCTCTGTTAGCTTCTCTCTCTGTTAGCTTCTCTCTGTTAGCTTCTCTCTCTGTTAGCTTCTCTCTCTGTTAGCTTCTCTCTCTGTGTGTTAGCTTCTGTGTATTGCTTCTGTGTGTTAGCTTCTCTCTCTGTTAGCTTCTCTCTGTTAGCTTCTCTCTCTGTTAGCTTCTCTCTGTTAGCTTCTCTCTGTTAGCTTCTCTCTCTGTTAGCTTCTCTCTCTGTGTGTTAGCTTCTGTGTATTGCTTCTGTGTGTTAGCTTCTGTGTGTTAGCTTCTCTCTCTGTTAGCTTCTCTCTCTGTTAGCTTCTCTCTCTGTTAGCTTCTCTCTCTGTTAGCTTCTCTCTCTGTTAGCTTCTCTCTGTTAGCTTCTCTCTCTGTGTGTTAGCTTCTGTGTATTGCTTCTGTGTGTTAGCTTCTCTCTCTCTTAGCTTCTCTCTGTTAGCTTCTCTCTCTCTTAGCTTCTCTCTGTTAGCTTCTCTCTGTTAGCTTCTCTCTGTTAGCTTCTCTCTGTTAGCTTCTCTCTGTTAGCGTCTCTTTTCTGCAGCGAGGATTAAAAGTGAAACTCCTCTTCTCAGTTGTATTTTCTGTGACTGCAGGTGTTAAACTCTGCAGATTCTCCAGGTGATTAAAGAGGGATATTTCTGAATAAAACATGTTTTTCTCTCTGTCTCTGCGCTCCGTTAGCTCCTAGCTCCGAGTGTTTTTCTACCTGAGAGCCTTCAGAGGGGGTTCGCAGCCGGAGCGTCCCGGGGAAATGAAGCCGCTTCATGAATATTCTGCGCGGGTCTTTCCAACAAGTTTTTCTTATTTTCTAATTGACGGAAAGTTCAGACAATCATTTATTTATGGGTTTCTGCGGCCTCGGTGGAGCAGAAACCCGGAGACCTTGTAAAGATCGCTGCGAACATCTTCTGCCGAGGATTTGTTTCGCCTCGCCTCGGATAATCACAATGGAGCCTATTAGTGCTTGACATTTTTATCCGGCAGCAAATACTTCACATCTTTTCCTCGGCGGGGGCTAACGTTAGCGGATAGCTCGGGTTTTCCTCACGGACCCACCTGGAATCCGATACCTGAGTCCAGCGCATTGATTTCATGTCAGCAGGAGTTTCTGCAGAGGTTTAGGGGGGGAAGGGTGAGAGAAATCTTAATTAAGAGGGAGGGGGATTTACTGACCGAGAGCCGCTCGATGCATCACATGAAGAGGAAGAAGGAGAGGAAGAAGAGTGACAGGCGGAGCTGCAGCTGAACTCATTACAGAGAATTACTCCGCTCACAAAACACTCCTCCGTCTAATCGCACAATTTAAAACCTGCAGGTGGTCCGGCCGCCGGCAGTCAGTCACACACACACACACACACACACACACACACACACACACACACACACACACACACACACACACACACACACACACACACACACACACACACACACACACACACACACACACAAACACACACACACACACACACACACTACACACACACACACACACACACACACACACACACACACACACACACACACACACACACACACACACACACACACACACACACACACACACACGCACACACACACACACAGTAATAACAAACACATGAGGCTTCACACTGAAGCGATGCATGCCCGTGTGAATCAGACTGCAGTAATGTAGTCATTTAACTGTAGGAGTTTCCTGATGGTGATATTAATGTCTCCTCACAGTTTTTGGTCTTTTTCCTTTCAGGCTGCAGAAAGGAAAAAAAGGTGCAAATAAAATCCATACAAAAAAGAAAGCTGCGGAAATGGACGGACCGAGCACCGCCGTCACTCTCTCCCGCATCAGGAAGGAAGCGGGCGTTTAAGATAAGGTATACTTCATTAATAAGACTTGTCTCCTCTCAGTCTTTGGTCTCTGTCTAAATCCAACTGCAGAGTACAGATATGTATCTATAGGAGCTTCTTCGTGATGTGGATTAGACTCTGAAGTGTTTTATTTGCGGGGTTACGGCAGCAGAGGCAACGTGAAGGCACAAGGCAAAAAGAAAAGAGTGAAAAGAAAGTGCACACTTTAATATGAATAAAAAGAAATGAGTGCACCACAGTAAATCTCTTTCTGTCTCATTTGTTTCTTTTTGTATTTGGTTGTTTTGTTTTTGCAGAAGAGCAGAAGACAATACATTAAAAAAATGGACAACGAGATCTCAATTTCTAGACTCATTAAATTACAGAATATACTTATTTATCAAAGATAATTCCGTTATATTAATTATTGTGATAGCAATGTCTCCTCTCACATTCTGTCTTTATTCTGCATCGCTTTGCGGCTGCGAAATGCAAAACAGAAAACACAAAGGACATGTATTTAAATCTCTTTCTATTTAAAATGTTAAAACAGGAACATGATTTAATGAAATAGAAACAGGTGAATAATCAGCGGTGCATCGGGGGTGCGCTCCCCCCCCCCCCCCCCCCCCCGAAGGAGTTCAACTCGGTTAAATTATTTTCCCCGTCTGCAGGAACAATGAGATCGCCTGCGGCTGCTAAACTCTGGCCTTTTGTCCCTGCAGGCCACCGTACCCCGCTCAACCTCTACTAATGAAGCTTTAGCCTCAAATTACACCTGAACGCATCGAGCAGCAGCAGAGGATCAAATAGTGTCCGGAGCTGATGCAGATTCAACGTGAGGAACCAACCATAACAGGAAACCATACACTATGATACAGAAAGAAATGTTCGACACACGGAGGCCCTCAGAGGAGAGTAAGGACATTTAAATGCTGATGTTTATATATTTTATCTGCTGTGTTTATGACTGGAGAGCAGCTGTTTACACGATGATGTCTTTCATTATATTTCGCTTTAAAATAATTACAGAAACATGTTCTACCTGTACGAGCAAATCCTTCCTTTGTGTGTTTTTAAGGGGATTTTAGAAACGTTAAAACAGTTAAATAATAAGAATAATAAAACATGTTAGACTTCAGAAGAAGGTGTTTCACACGCAATAAAGAACAGGTGTAGATCTCAGATGAAAAGTCTGGGGAGGCTTTTCACCTGAGAGAAACATCGGGTTTTAAAGATGATTCAATGAAACTCAGCAGGTGATGCAGAAAAACTCAAGACTTCACTTTTATTCTCAGCAACATTTCAGAACATTTCCCGATGGGCCTAACCTGCACCTGAATGAAATGAGAACAGGACTGATAAGGCCTTCGGTGCTCCAGAGACAACCAAGAAATGGACGAGTCGTTGCTGCTTAATTGAAAACATCCGAAAGAGACCCGGAGCCTGGAACGCGCTGGACGGCCGAACACGACTAACAAGGCCTCCGTCCACCGGCACGTCTTATCGTCACTGGAAGCTTTTGTTTTACACGCATTTCTAAAACATCTTGAGTCTCAGCGAACGCAGACTGAGCTTCTTCAGGAACTGAGAGACAAAGCTCTGCTCGTTATCTGCTGATTGTTGCAGGAGATCAGAACGATCAGAATAACTGCAATAAAACTTTATTCTATTAATCTGATTATTTATATAAATATTTATCACCACAACAAACCGTATTTAATCTCGTCTTAATGCACATTATTTAATTTCATATTCTGTTCTTGTACTTTCTGTTTACATTTATAGAGACTTCTTATAAGGCAGGTTTATTTATACCTTTCAACACGAGGTGCAAAGACACATGACAGCCTGACTCTGACTCTCAATCAGCGCTCACTTCCTGTCAGCTCTCTTTCTTTCCTCTTTCTCTCTCGACTCATCCTTCACTTGTTTCCGTGCTCACTTCCTGTCAGCTCCCTTTCTTTCCTCTTTCTCTCTCGACTCATCCTTCACTTGTTTCATGCTTCCTCTAAACTCTAATCCACGGCACCTTTTAGTTTTCACCAAACGATTCCTCTTTTCTTTAAATGCACATTAGTTCAGTTTAAGTTTAAGTCTCATTCTATGAGTTGGATCGATTCAGGGCTCGGGTCAGAAGAGTTTCATTGCTTCATCTTCTTCAGAAACTAAGAAACAAAACATTTATCTAAAACAAATCGCTCATAATTTGCTTTTTGTTGCAGACCGTGCAAAAAAGCACATTTGCATAAAGATCCAAAAACTGTAATAAAATACAAATTAAACTGCGTTGATAAAAACCTGATGATTCAAAATGTGATCCTGCAGAAATCAGTCAGCCCTGAGGCGTGTCAGGTGAGTCAGGTGAGTCAGGTGAGTCAGGTGAGTCAGGTGAGTCAGGTGAGTCAGGTGAGTCAGGTGTCAGGTGTCAGGTGAGTCAGGTGAGTCAGGTGTCAGGTGTCAGGTGAGTCAGGTGAGTCAGGTGAGTCAGGTGTCAGGTGAGTCAGGTGTCAGGTGAGTCAGGTGAGTCAGGTGTCAGGTGAGTCAGGTGTCAGGTGAGTCAGGTGAGTCAGGTGAGTCAGGTGAGTCAGGTGAGTCAGGTGAGTCAGGTGTCAGGAGTCAGGTGAGTCAGGTGTCAGGAGTCAGGTGAGTCAGGTGAGTCAGGTGAGTCAGGTGAGTCAGGTGAGTCAGATGAGTCAGGTGAGTCAGGTGAGTCAGGTGTGTCAGGTGAGTCAGGTGAGTCAGGTGAGTCAGGTGTCAGGTGAGTCAGGTGTCAGGTGAGTCAGGTGTCAGGTGAGTCAGGTGTCAGATTAGTCAGGTGAGTCAAGTGTCAGGTGAGTCAGGTGAGTCAGGTGTCAGGTGAGTCAGGTGTCAGGTGAGTCAGGTGTCAGGTGAGTCAGGTGAGTCAGGTGTCAGGTGAGTCAGGTGTCAGGGGAGTCAGGTGTCAGGTGAGTCAGGTGTCAGGTGAGTCAGGTGTCAGGTGAGTCAGGCGTCAGGTGTGTCAGGTGAGTCAGGTGAGTCAGGTGAGTCAGGTGTCAGGTGAGTCAGGTGAGTCAGGTGAGTCAGGTGTCAGGTGAGTCAGGTGAGTCAGGTGAGTCAGGCGTCAGGTGAGTCAGGTGAGTCAGGTGAGTCAGGTGAGTCAGGTGTCAGGTGAGTCAGGTGTGTCAGGGGAGTCAGGTGATTCAGGTGAGTCAGGTGAGTCAGGTGTCAGGTGAGTCAGGTGAGTCAAGTGTCAGGTGAGTCGGGTGTCAGGTGAGTCAGGTGTGTCAGGTGAGTCAGGTGTCAGGTGAGTCAGGTGTCAGGTGAGTCAGGTGTGTCAGGTGAGTCAGGTGTCAGGTGAGTCAGGTGTCAGGTGAGTCAGGTGAGTCAAGTGTCAGGTGAGTCGGGTGTCAGGTGAGTCAGGTGTGTCAGGTGAGTCAGGTGTCAGGTGAGTCAAGTGTCAGGTGAGTCAGGCGTCAGGTGAGTCAGGTGTCAGGTGAGTCAGGTGAGTCAGGTGAGTCAGGTGAGTCAGGTGTCAGGTGAGCCAGGTGAGTCAAGTGTCAGGTGAGTCAGGTGAGTCAGGTGAGTCAGGTGTCAGGTGAGCCAGGTGAGTCAAGTGTCAGGTGAGTCAGGTGAGTCAGGTGAGTCAGGTGAGTCAGGTGAGTCAGGTGAGTCAGGTGAGTCAAGTGTCAGGTGAGTCAGGTGAGTCAAGTGTCAGGTGAGTCAGGCGTCAGGTGTGTCAGGTGAGTCAGGTGAGTCAGGTGAGTCAGGTGTCAGGTGAGTCAGGTGTCAGGTGAGTCAGGTGTCAGGTGAGTCAGGTGTCAGGTGAGTCAGGTGAGTCAGGTGTCAGGTGAGTCAGGTGAGTCAGGTGTCAGGTGAGTCAGGTGTCAGGTGAGTCAGGTGAGTCAGGTGAGTCAAGTGTCAGGTGAGTCAGGTGAGTCAAGTGTCAGGTGAGTCAGGTGTCAGGTGAGTCAGGTGAGTCAGGTGTCAGGTTAGTCAGGTGAGTCAGGTGTCAGGTGAGTCAGGTGAGTCAGGTGTCAGGTGAGTCAGGAACAGCTAATGTCGTCTGACTACAGAACAAAGATATGCATCGATAGGAGCTCCTTCCTGGTGTGATACCTCTTCTCCTCAGCGCTCTGACATCGTTTAGAGCTTTCCTTGCTTTTGATTGGTCTATAGTTTAACAGCTGAGTGATGTTTGTTCCGTTTGTTTATTTGACGCGCAGCACTTTGCTCTGGAGGGTTTAAAGTGCGTTAGAAATAAAGCTGTATTGTTTGTGATATTCAGAACCAGAACCAGAACCAGGCGGTCGACACGTGCGAGGAGCTTGACTTGGTGTCATGGAGCATATTAAAAACACAGATAGAGAACTAGAAACATAATTACAAATATAGTGAGATATAAAGTATTTACAGAGAAATGGATTAAAAAGGGATCAAAGATGGAATAAAAATGGTCAGTAATAGAAAAAGAGAGAACATATATTTCTGTACATGGTGCGCGGAGAAGCCCCTCACTCGTGGCGTTACAGCAGCAGAGGTGAAGAGAAGGCACCAGGCAAACAGAGGAGAGGGGAAAGAGAGTCATGCTCACTTTAATGTGAAGATTTATGAAGGGAAGCGGCTACACGGAGCCTTTCTGTTTTATTATATTCCTGGTGGCTGGGAACTGGACACAGGAAGCGGAGCGGACATCTGGAAGACATTCAGAGAGAGAGAGAGAAATATGAAAAGTGAAGCGCAGCGACCTTCAGCAGCTGGAGGTCAAACGAGAGGGACAAACACTTAGAGACATTTTACTCTCACTGAGAACAGCAATAAATAAGAAACCTGCAGCCGGGGTCACGACCTCAGGACGGGACTGTACCGAGTACTTATACTTATACTGTCCTTTACTCCACTACTTATTTCTCTGACTCATTTCTACTTTCTACTTCTCACATGTTGAACACAAATACCTGTACTTTCTACTTCTTACATGTTGAACACAAATACCTGTACTTTCTACTTCTTACATGTTGAACTCAAATACCTGTACTTTCTACTTCTTACATGTTGAACACAAATACCTGTACTTTCTACTTCTTACATGTTGAACACAAATACCTGTACTTTCTACTTCTTACATGTTGAACTCAAATACCTGTACTTTCTACTTCTTACATGTTGAACTCAAATACCTGTACTTTCTACTTCTAACATGTTGAACTCAAATACCTGTACTTTCTACTTCTTACATGTTGAACTCAAATACCTGTACTTTCTACTTCTTACATGTTGAACACAAATACCTGTACTTTCTACTTCGTACATGTTGAACTCAAATACCTGTACTTTCTACTTCTAACATGTTGAACTCAAATACCTGTACTTTCTACTTCTTACATGTTGAACTCAAATACCTGTACTTTCTACTTCTTACATGTTGAACACAAATACCTGTACTTTCTACTTCGTACATGTTGAACTCAAATACCTGTACTTTCTACTTCTTACATGTTGAACACAAATACCTGTACTTTCTACTTCTTACATGTTGAACACAAATACCTGTACTTTCTACTTCTTACATGTTGAACACAAATACCTGTACTTTCTACTTCGTACATGTTGAACTCAAATACCTGTACTTTCTACTTCTCACACGTTGAACACAAATACCTGTACTTTCTACTTCTTACATGTTGAACTCAAATACCTGTACTTTCTACTTCTCACACGTTGAACACAAATACCTGTACTTTCTACTTCTTACATGTTGAACACAAATACCTGTACTTTCTACTTCTTACATGTTGAACACAAATACCTGTACTTTCTACTTCTCACACGTTGAACACAAATACCTGTACTTTCTACTTCTTACATGTTGAACTCAAATACCTGTACTTTCTACTTCTCACACGTTGAACACAAATACCTGTACTTTCTACTTCTTACATGTTGAACACAAATACCTGTACTTTCTACTTCTCACATGTTGAACTCAAATACCTGTACTTTCTACTTCTTACATGTTGAACACAAATACCTGTACTTTCTACTTCTTACATGTTGAACTCAAATACCTGTACTTTCTACTTCTTACATGTTGAACTCAAATACCTGTACTTTCTACTTCTTACATGTTGAACTCAAATACCTGTACTTTCTACTTCTTACATGTTGAACACAAATACCTGTACTTTCTACTTCTTACATGTTGAACTCAAATACCTGTACTTTCTACTTCTTACATGTTGAACACAAATACCTGTACTTTCTACTTCTCACATGTTGAATACAAATACCTGTACTTTCTACTTCTTACATGTTGAACACAAATACCTGTACTTTCTACTTCTCACATGTTGAACTCAAATACCTGTACTTTCTACTTCTTATATGTTGAACACAAATACCTGTACTTTCTACTTCTCACACGTTGAACACAAATACCTGTACTTTCTACTTCTTACATGTTGAACACAAATACCTGTACTTTCTACTTCTCACATGTTGAACTCAAATACCTGTACTTTCTACTTCTTACATGTTGAACACAAATACCTGTACTTTCTACTTCTTACATGTTGAACTCAAATACCTGTACTTTCTACTTCTTACATGTTGAACTCAAATACCTGTACTTTCTACTTCTTACATGTTGAACTCAAATACCTGTACTTTCTACTTCTTACATGTTGAACACAAATACCTGTACTTTCTACTTCTTACATGTTGAACTCAAATACCTGTACTTTCTACTTCTTACATGTTGAACACAAATACCTGTACTTTCTACTTCTCACATGTTGAATACAAATACCTGTACTTTCTACTTCTTACATGTTGAACACAAATACCTGTACTTTCTACTTCTCACATGTTGAACTCAAATACCTGTACTTTCTACTTCTTACATGTTGAACTCAAATACCTGTACTTTCTACTTCTTACATGTTGAACTCAAATACCTGTACTTTCTACTTCTTATATGTTGAACTCAAATACCTGTACTTTCTACTTCTTACACGTTGAACCCAGATACCTGTACTTTCTACTTCTTACATGTTGAACACAAATACCTGTACTTTCTACTTCTTACATGTTGAACACAAATACCTGTACTTTCTACTTCTTACATGTTGAACACAAATACCTGTACTTTCTACTTCTTATATGTTGAACTCAAATACCTGTACTTTCTACTTCTTACATGTTGAACACAAATACCTGTACTTTCTACTTCTCACATGTTGAACACAAATACCTGTACTTTCTACTTCTCACATGTTGAACACAAATACCTGTACTTTCTACTTCTCTCATGTTCCAACAAACTTCTGTACTTCTACTTGAGTAAAGGATGTGGGTATTTGTGCCATCTCTGACTATTTCCATGTAATGCTACTGTGTACTTCTCCTCCACTACATGTATTTAATATCTTAGTTACTTCTCAGATGTGGATGAATGATGTGAAATATAACCAAGTGTTAAATCAGACTTTAGTTCCACCTGGAGTAAATCCACCAGCTACCCTGCAGTATACAAAGTCATTCAAACTAGCTGCACCTTTACCAGCTTTGAGAACACTTTCATGATCAATCATTATAAAACATATCATATCTATTATTCTGAAATGGACCAATCTGCACAACGACTACTTTTACTGTCTTTCACTATATTTAGATGAGAATACTTTCCTACTTTCACTTGAGGAACATTTTGAATGAGGACTTTTACTGTAACAGAGTATTCCTACACTCTGGTACTTCTACTTTTACTCAAGTACAAGATCTGAGTACTTCTACTTTTACTCAAGTACAAGATCTGAGTACTTCTACTTTTACTCAAGTACCAGATCTGAGTACTTCTACTTTTACTCAAGTACAAGATCTGAGTACTTCTACTTTTACTCAAGTACCAGATCTGAGTACTTCTACTTTTACTCAAGTACAAGATCTGAGTACTTCTACTTTTACTCAAGTACAAGATCTGAGTACTTCTACTTTTACTCAAGAACAAGATCTGAGTACTTCTACTTTTACTCAAGTACAAGATCTGAGTACTTCTACTTTTACTCAAGAACAAGATCTGAGTACTTCTACTTTTACTCAAGAACAAGATCTGAGTACTTCTACTTTTACTCAAGTACAAGATCTGAGTACTTCTACTTTTACTCAAGAACAAGATCTGAGTACTTCTACTTTTACTCAAGTACAAGATCTGAGTACTTCTACTTTTACTTGAGCAACATTTTGAAAGCAGGACTTTGACTCATGAACACCACCAGGATGTAAAGATGTATTCATCTCCGGATGATTCTTAGAATGAGACGAGCTGCTTTGATGGACCGTGTGTAACCCCTGCGTGTTCTCAAACTCCTGCAGCGTCTAAAATATCCCCAAACTAAAAAAGACCCTCTGCCTCAGAGCCCCCGGACGCACGTAATGACATTACTGTAATATCAACCTCACATCTGTTTATTCCAGTGTGTTCTTATTATTTCTACGTGTAGCTGCTTGTCAGACGGTGTACATGCTCTTGATATTGGAAATGTGTTTTTCTTCTACGAGGCGGAGGAGCCTTCGGGGGAAACGGAGATTTATCTTCTCAGAAAACAGAAAGTTCTCAGAAACACCGAAGGAGGGGAGGGTCTTCTGGGGGTTCCACACCTCGGGGGGGGGGCTTCGTCTGTCTCTCCTGTAAAGTGTCAGATTTTCTGATGTTATTGTGTTCCTCATTTCTTCTTCGCCTCCCGGTTCATGTTCGTGTTCCCCGGTGACGTTGGATATTAAAGCGGTGATGAAACAGCCGACAACGAGCTGTTAACCTCCATCTTCCTTCATCTTCCTCCTCCTCCTCTTCCTCTGCAGGCTTCCACTAATTATCCTCCACACGGCGAATGAAAGGCGAACAGGTTGATCCCCACTACACGGCGAATGGGTTTTTAATGACTGATTATGACGATGTGTTGAACCAGAAACCGCTTCAGACAAAGAGCAGGGCTTCATTTAGAGCAACAGCTTTTCACACGCCGTGTTACAGCCTCTCCTGCTGCGGACCGGAGACTCAAACACATGCACACATATTCCTCTTTTTACCCTTTATTTAAAAACAAAATATCATCAATGTTTGTTTGCCACCAAATACTTCATACCCGACTCTTCGTGACCGGATACATACGGTACGCAACATGTGGAAGAATTCGGATCAGAGTAGTAAACATTGCATGAGTTTAACTCGTGTTTTCATCAAGTGGAGCTCGTTAGCTCCTTAGCTCAGTTAGCTCCCTTAGCTCCCTTAGCTCCTTAGCTCCCTTAGCTCCCTTAGCTCCTTAGCTCCGTTAGCTCCGTTAGCTCCTTAGCTCCTTAGCTCCGTTAGCTCCGTTAGCTCCCTAGCTACGTTAGCTCCTTAGCTCCGTTAGTTCCTTAGCTACGTTAGCTCCTTAGCTCCGTTAGCTCCCTTTGCTCCGTTTGCTCCTTAGCTCCGTTAGCTCCCTTAGCTCCGTTAGCTCCTTAGCTCCGTTAGCTCCTTAGCTCCGTTAGCTCCTTAGCTCCGTTAGCTCCGTTAGCTCCTTAGCTCCGTTAGCTCCCTAGCTCCGTTAGCTCCTTAGCTCCTTAGCTCCGTTAGCTCCTTAGCTCCGTTAGCTCCTTAGCTCCGTTAGCTCCTTAGCTCCTTAGCTCCGTTAGCTCCTTAGCTCCGTTAGCTCCCTTAGCTCCGTTAGCTCCTTAGCTCCGTTAGCTCCTTAGCTCCTTTAGCTCCTTAGCTCCTTAGCTCCGTTAGCTCCCTTAGCTCCGTTAGCTCCTTAGCTCCTTAGCTCCGTTAGCTCCTAGCTCAGGGTGAATGTTTATTTCTTTATAAAGCACATTTAAAACACCTCAGTGGACCAAAGGGCTGCAAAGGGAATAAATAGAATATAGAATAACACAATAGGAGTAAAATAATAAAACAATAAAAACAAGATCAAAAGCTAAATAACTAGAAAGATATAAAAACATGGTCTTTATTTATATATTTAGGAGAAGCTTCGTCTTCAGGATTCATAACACCTCACTCTCTGTATTACGGATCATTGGATTTAAAGATGATACTGACGGCTACTTAAAGGGAAATGCAGTGCTTCCTTCAGAGGACATTGTCTCTTTGTCTCTTTGTCTCTTTGTCTCATTGTCTCTTTATACTTTCCTCATGCAGGACCTCAAACTGCATATTTAAAAAGGAGTTGTCGCGGCCCCTTAAGATCACGGACATGCCCCCTGTGGATCTGTACTGACCCCCAGGATCGAGGGGCCCCTTCCCTAGAGAGAGAAAGGAGCCCGAGGCCCCTGAGGAAGTGTTTGAGTTGTTTGAGTTGAGCCTGGAATTGACCGAGGAGTTCAGGAGCAAATCTCTCTGCAGGACGTCTGAGCGTTTCTCAAATCATAATATGTTAACTTGCTTTATATCCGTTATATACGTTTTGTAAATTCAACATGTGCTTTCTGGAAGTGACTGTTATTTTGTATTTGATCGTTGTGCTTGCATTCAGGTCTCAGTGTGTATAAATGTGTCTGTTGATATATATAGGTATATATATTAGCATACATATGTTTATATATATTTATATTCTGGATTGTGGGAAAGGGTCTCTCTCTGTCTGAACACACAAAATGAAAGATTGACAATAAAGTTGTCTTTGATTTCTAGTCTTTATATTTGATTGTACAATGCTTTATCTTTTGATGCTGCGACGCAAACATTTCCCAGATTGGGATCAATAAAGTATTTCTTATCTCTTCTCTTCTCTTATCTTATCTTATCTGGTCACTTAGCTATTTAAATGCATTTTGTTAGCGATGAATGAGTACTTGTTTGTCTTTTAATGTGTGCCGTGTGTTCCTGCAGAGGGAGGTTTGATCCAGAGGAAGATGATGAGGAGGGGGTTACCACAGAAACCAATACATGCTGGGGTCACATGACTCGACACGGAGGAGCACGAGGGGAACCTTTAACCCGGGCTAAAGCCCTGCAAAGGAATTCAGCGTGTTTGCAGAGAAGATGAATTTGCATCGCGTTTCAGTGCATTAGCAGAACACAAGAGGGACAACATAAGAGCAAATAGTTATAGACATGAATTAGTATTAAAATAGTTTCATGTAAAAATAAGAGAACAGAATTCTGAGATTTTAAAAAACTACAAAAAAAACGTGTTCAGAAAAAAAGATCTGAATCAAATTTAGATTTATTTTCAGAATTCTGAATAACGTCAGATCTTAATTTCCTTTCTTCCGCATTTGTTCCTCATCGTCTTCCAAACAAAACGGAAAGAGTGGAAATATGATATATTTGTTCAGATAATTAAATATAATCCAAAATAATAAATAAAATAAAACAAATAGATTTTATTTTTTCAGCACGACACATTTAGGATCTGGAGTTTAAAGTGAAGCGGGAAGAAGGACATTACCGCAGTGTGTGTGTGTGTGTGTGTGTGTGTGTGTGTGTGTGTGTGTGTGTGTGTGTGTGTGTGTGTGTGTGTGTGTGTGTGTGTGTGTGTGTGTGTGTGTGTGTGTGTGTGTGTCGGGGGATGTAACCTTACATTAACCCCGCTGTGGAGCTTCAGAGGAAGAGGAGCGCTGCAGCCGTGGAGAGAGAACCAGAATAAAACCCTTTTCACAAAAAGAGAAACTGCATGTGAATAAAGGTCAGAGTCAACACACACACACACACACACACACACACACACACACACACACACACACACACACACACACACACACACACACACACACACACGCACACACACACACACACACGCACGCACGCACACACACACACACGCACACACACACGCGCGCGCGCTGGTCCGGCGGGATGTGAGCGTGTGCAGATGGATTTCCTGCATCAGATGCCGACAGAAGTATTTACCTTCACACAAGAGGAGGAAAAAGAGAGAGCGTAAAAACAGTTGGTAGAAAATCAGGACACGTTTTTAAAAAGCACTAAACATGTTTTAACGTCTTGGTTTTGTTTGAGTTGGAGTATTCCAGGATTCATGGATCATTTACGATCGTCCTGCAGCGCGGGGAAAAGAAAGATTCTGCCTGTATCGGGCACATGTGAAACACTACGCAGAGAAAGGGATGCAGATTGAGATTATTAAATAAATTAACTTTATTGATCACAATTTGGGAAATGATTGCGCCGCATAAAAAACAACGCATTGCACATGAGTAGAAATTAAAGAGTAGAAATAAACAATACTAGAATGTAACCATCTCAAAATAGAATTAAATCATCATTAAAAAGTAGAAAATATAATATGTGGGGTTTTAAAAAGATAAAAGGCCATCCACTCTGACGATTACTGGAATACTCTCTGCTGGTTCTCAGTGTTGACAGGCGTTTACGTGTGTGTGTGTGTGTGTGTGTGTGTGTGTGTGTGTGTGTGTGTGTGTGTGTGTGTGTGTGTGTGTGTGTGTGTGTGTGTGTGTGTGTGTGTGTGTGTGTGTGTGTGTGTGTGTGTGTGTGTGTGTGTGTGTGTGTGTGTGTGTGTGTGTGTGTGTGTGTGTGTGTGTGTGTGTGTTTTCAGTGTTGAAATGCGTTTATAGTTCCTTTATAGCTAGATATTCCATCTCCATCCAGCAATTAATTTAGGATGCTTCTAGATGTTTAGAGGTTCAGTTTCTCCTGAATGTTAGAAAATGTTCATGAGATAAGATGAGAGAAGATCGGACTTTATTTATCCCGAAGGAAATTGTTGTGCCAGAATTACAAAAATAAAATAAACACAATATATATACGAACAATTAGGAATCATCCCGTATTGTAGCCTACGTGCTGTGTTGATTTAAAATATTGAGAGGATTCGGATAACCCGTGTGTGTGCGTGTGCGTGTGTGTGTGTGTGTGTGTGTGTGTGTGTGTGTGTGTGTGTGTGTGTGTGTGTGTGTGTGTGTGTGTGTGTGTGTGTGTGTGAGAGGCAGTAATCAGGTCTAAGTGGCTAACATGCACACAGATCATTATTACACGCTGTTATTGGCGCACAGCGAGGCGGCACACACACAATTACCCCGACACACGATGTGGATAATACCAACAGAGAGAGTGAGAGTGAGAGGAGCTGATTAACGCCATCATTATCTGATTATCTTCCTGCAGCGCGTGATTCTGAATCCGACTCCACTTCACCGGCAGGTTAAACACGGCTAATAACGGCTCTCTGACCTTGTGCTTTCTGATCGTTTCCATATGTTTCAGCTGCAGCCGGAATCAGGACCCTGAAGGCAGCGTCTTCCCTGATTTCTGCAGAAAACAATCAGAAATATTATGATTCTTTTTGCCTTTAGTTCAGCAGCAGAATCTCCACCTGTTAACACGACTTTGTGATGTCACGTTACCATCATTTCTGAAGTAAGAAGCTAACCTTTTCTCTGCTATTGCATTTAGTCGCTATTGTCCTTCTGCAGCCACCGTACATAAATGTAAGGGTCCACATTGCATCCTCAATATGATGGTTATTAAAACCAAGTTGATTGTTAAATGTGGACTCGTTACTTGTGAACATCCAATTTTAAATAATTAATATCATCACCCCAAGGATGTTTTTATAATTGACATGTTAATGACATAATAATAATAGATTTATTTTGTAAGCGCTTTTCCAGGTGCTCACAGTCGCTTATAGTTAAACTCAAATTAAAATAAAGCAATACAAAAACAATCACACATTAAAAGCCAGATTGAAGAAGTGAGCTTTTGTAAACTCGTCATAAGAAAAGATCAAATGAACTCCACGTGAAAAACTGGTTAAAACGTGTTGGCTCTTTTGGGCTTCCGTACTTTAAGTAAGGGACAATGTGGAGGCGGTCATTGAACGCGTCAGGATCCTGATCTGCCCGAAGGGTGTTCTTCAAATTATCCCTCTTATCACTCGGCCACATTCTCAACAAAGTAACAACATGACTCCCAGTATTCATTTAAATGCTTTTATAGATTTGAAAATGTTTTTATGGATTTAAAAAATAGTAGGCCATTATTGATTTAAAATGACATGCAACCGCTAAGAAAAATAGTCCGTTGTTACCGTTACGTAGCAACGGGAGGAACTGCTTCCATAGCGTTTTTGAGGAGCTTTTTGATCACAGATTTGAAAACATCTCAGCTTTAAAAGTAGCACCCTTCATTATGTCAGACTTTAGGAAGTATCTAGATACCCCTGCCCTAATGCCAAAGGAACTGCACTCTGAATATGTTTTGCCGTTTGACCGCTGCGTAAAAAGGAGGGTTTCTGCCCCGTTTCTTCTCCACTGTTTTCTTGGCCCAGTTCCAAACTGTTTACAATTCAATCGACCGGACTTCTTTCTGCAGATGTGAGCGTCCTTAACAACGGTCAATAAGGCCTTGACAGCGGTCTGTACCGGCTTAACAACGTGTCACGTGTTCTGAATTGACCAATCAGAATAGAGTATTCAACTAAGCCAAGTAATAATAATGTTTAACTTAACTTTGAACCAAACATGGATGTTAACGAGAGGAAAGATTGATAATGAATGAAATCTCCTGTGATTAACTGATGATAATCCTAAATAAAAACATCCAGTGTAAATAAAAGGAACCAGAAACAAGTTATATTAAACATTTTAAGAATTTTTATTTATTTTAAATGTAGTTATTATATTATTTTCTCTTGTAGTCTCTAAGTCTTTGATTTCTCCAGATTACAGCTAACCTAATTTCCAAATAACAATATATTGAATTACTTTTATTTTTTTCGATCATAATATGGTTGTTACCAGTTTATATATATATGCATATTTTAAATGACCTTTGGAAAACTCAATATAATGGTTTTTAAACCAAGTTGAACGTGGACTCGTTACCTGTGAACCTCCAACAATATAAAGGATTTAGAATTTAAATAAATAATATCATCCCCTCCAGAGTGCGTTTCTAACCTCATACAACATGTTACTAACATAAGAAAATATCCTGAGAAACGAGATAAAATGAACTCGTCATCAAGTGAAAAACTGAGTAAAACATGTTATAATATTGGCCCTTTTGGGCTTCCGTACATTAATTATGTTATACCTTATTCAATTAAACAAACTTAACCTGTTTAGCCCTGAGCCTGTTTTTCAGGTCTCAGGCTCGAAAAGGACATTCCCAGAACAAAGGACCATATCTTCTCAAAGGGTTAAATCAATAATCTGTGTTCTCAAAGTAATGATGAACCTGTGAGTTGGATGTAGAAGAGTCAGAATCAATATAGATGTTTTTTATTTTAAAGAAAATTCAGATTGAACATAATAAAAAAAACTGTAAATTATAGTGTCCGTCCAAAAGTTCTTTTTTACTTATAGTGAAAACTACCCTTGGAAGATGGGAAAGTAGACTACAAGATTTAAGAATCCAAATCACAACATATGATAAGTACCTTGTATCAGGATTGATGCAAAACAAGTGATATTTGACCTTTTTAGAGGTTTAGCAAAAAAAAACACCTCTGAGGTGATTTGGGTGGAAATGGGGGTTTTACCGTTTCTCTGGAATCCATTGGTCGATTTTGGTGATTGACATCTCTTTCTGACCGTTAGAGCCAATAGAATCGAAGGGGAATCTCCCCGTTCACACACATGATAAAACAAAAAGGTGGGGGCTTCGCGCAAGCAGTTTCGCATCAGAGTGAACCTGTCTCTAGCTCTGACACCTGGAAATGGAAAAGCAGATTTATTGCTTATGGATTATCAGAAATCCTTTCAAATTGACGCAGACACATTGGATTAACCTATGGATTAACTTCAGCAGCGTTTCTATCGTTTTAATGCCATTGAAGACCACTTTTGACCAGACTAAAA
This sequence comes from Notothenia rossii, assembly GCF_949606895.1. Taxonomy (NCBI): domain Eukaryota; kingdom Metazoa; phylum Chordata; class Actinopteri; order Perciformes; family Nototheniidae; genus Notothenia; species Notothenia rossii. The sequence goes on from NC_136901.1 coordinate 95,490,696, forward strand.
CATGTTGAAGTTCCGCAAGTTCTTATCATGGAGTGATGATGTATGCACCATTCTGTGTCCCCTCACAATGTGAATCGATGCGTTGGATGCGCAGCAAAGATAAATAATAAGGTTTGTGAGTGAACTTCGGTGCAGTCATCTGTTAGCATTTTTCGCTTGTTGCTAATTCAGAGGCTCAGCGTTAGCTTTGTGGGGTTTTTAAAAAATAAATAAAAAAAAGATCAGTTAGAGGAGTTTCTTTCCGTTACATTGATATTCAACATTCATAGTTTATTAAATGAACATGCCCTCAGAGACTGTTTCCTGCAAGATGTTGCAGGAGGGCCCGGTACCGGGGTCTCTCGGGCTTAACAGGTTAACTTTGAACCAAACATGGATGCTAACGAGAGGAGAGATTTATAATGAATTAAATG
>NC_136901.1:95496108-95521719 GCF_949606895.1 Notothenia rossii
AATGGGAAGTAAAGGGAATTAAAGGGAAGTAAAGGGAATTAAGTGGAAGTAAAGGGAAGTAAATGGAAGTAAAGGGAAGTAATGGGAAGTAAGTGGAAGTAAAGGGAAGTAATGGGAAGTAATGGGAAGTAAGTGGAAGTAAAGGGAAGTAAAGGGAAGTAAGTGGAAGTAAATGGAAGTAAGTGGAAGTAAAGGGAAGTAAAGGGAAGTAATGGGAAGTAAAGGGAAGTAAATGGAAGTAAAGGGAAGTAATGGTAAGTAAAGGGAAGTAAGTGGATGTAAAGGGAAGTAAAGGGAAGTAAATGGAAGTAATGGGAAGTAAAGGGAAGTAAGTGGATGTAAAGGGAAGTAAAGGGAAGTAAAGGGAAGTAATGGGAAGTAAAGGGAAGTAAAGGGAAGTAATGGGAAGTAAAGGGAAGTAGGTGGAAGTAAAGGGAAGTAAGTGCAAGTAAAAGGAAGTAAGAGGCATAACAAGGGATGGATAAGGGGGGGAAAAGTAAGGAGTAATGAAAAGTATTAGAGCAGAATAAGGGGAAGTAAAGGGGGAGAATAAGAGGGAGTATAGGAGAGAGTAAAGGGGGAGTAAATAAGGAGAATAATGGGCAGAAAGTTGCAGAATAAAAGGGAGTAAAGAAGAAACAATGGGAAGTAAAGGGAAGTAAAAGGAGGATAAGTGGAAATAAAGGGAAGTAAAGGGAAGTAAAGGGAAGTAAAGGGAAGTAATGGGAAGTAAAGGGAAGTAAAATGAGGATAAGTGGAAGTAAAGGGAGGTAAAGGGAAGTAATGGGAAGTAAAGGGAAGTGAAGGGAAGTAATGGGAAGTAAAGGGAAGTAATGGGAAGTAAAGGGAAGTGAAGGGAAGTAATGGGAAGTAAAGGGAAGGAAAGGGAAGTAATGGGAAGTAAAGGGAAGTGAAGGGAAGTAATGGGAAGTAAAGGGAAGTAATGGGAAGTAATGGGAAGTAAAGGGAAGCAAATCGAGGATAAGTGGAAGTGGAAGGAAGTAAATGGAAGTAAAGGGAAGTAATGGGAAGTAAATGGAAGTAAATGGAAGTAAAGGGAAGTAAAAGGAAGCAAAGGGAAGTAAAGGTGGAGAAAGTTGCATAATAAGCAATGGCTCCAAAGTATCTCCAAAATAAAAAGTAAACTTCCTGTTGGTTCCCTTTCAGAGTAAAAGCCTCTCAGATAATGAATGGAAACAGATGAGAGTAAGGAAGTGAAAGTGTTGCATCAACAAACTGCAGAAGAGCCTTCAGCACAATCTGCATAATTCATCAGAAAATAAAGAGTGTGTGTGTGTGTGTGTGTGTGTGTGTGTGTGTGTGTGTGTGTGTGTGTGCGCGTGTGTGTGTGTGCGCGCGCGTGTGTGTGTGTGTGTGTGTGTGTGTGTGTGTGTGTGTGTGTGTGTGTGTGTGATGAATGGATGTTAATGGTGTGCAGAATAAACAGCACAGATCTACAAAGCGAAACACAAACTGCTGTTATTAAAAGTGATCTCTGTTATTTCACGGTCGTTACACCACACTGTTCATGTTTAAATATCAGCTGATTAAATGCATCCCTTACTTAGTTTAAATGTTTGACTTCAAACTATTCTGTATAACTTTCATAATAACACCATATTTTCCGTAATACTCAAACCAAACGATTTTACTTCATTTATTAGGATTAATATTATATGAGTTTTCTGTTTCTCTGTTTGTTAAGAAGATATACTTATTGATCCAAAATGGGGACGTGTTTCCGTTGCATGTAAAACAAGTATCGCACATTATTAGAAATAGTAGAAAACAAGTTGACCTTGAAAATTAAAATCTATTGAAGGGCTGAATTACAGCTAAAACAACATATAAGTTGTTATTTACATTGATGTTTTTAGCCAAACTGTTTTAGACATCAGGGTAAATAAAAACAAAAGAGAATTGTAGTTAATGTATTGTATTATAAATATGAGATTATTTAAGGTATGAAACCATGTATTGCTCAGCTGGTCTGATACGGAGGCGTTGTGCTGTTTGGCTTGTTTTCAGCGAATGAAGGAGACTAAATATGAGGCTAAACAATTTGCGGAGACGGATGCTTTCCCGGCGCAGCTCCTGGCAGGAGGCGAACTCACAGCGTCCTCCAACACGTTAACTTCACATGACCTCAATCCTCCTGCCTCTCTCCCAAGGTTTGATGATTTATCAGCTGATTAGTCAGCTGTGATCTCCTGGACGCCGCTAACGGCCGCCGCTAACGACCAGCCACCAGAAAATTGGTTAATTGGGCGATAGAGACGCTGGGACCAGTCCAGCAGAGAGCAGCTTTGTCCTATTTCTGTGTTTATATATATCTTATACACCATACCATTATAAACCCAGGTTCAGACTGACTCATGCATGCTGTGGTAGCTTTAAGCGGTTAGGGATGGATTGGTGTAGGGTTTAGTCGGTGATGGTGTTTTTAGCTTTGAAATGTTCCTGGAAAATACATGACAAACGTTTCAATTAGCTGACACCTGTCCAGATCGTCAATACATGCAAATAACCATGCTGATATGAAGTCAGAACAGCAGGAGTACTGCAGGTTAATTAGTGAGAATAAGTACATGTTTGTTAGTTATCAATGATACAAAACCAACAGCAGATTGCAAGGTGAGAAAGGGTTGAATTTGTAATGAATCACATCTGGTGGCTTCGGAGACGCCGGGACCAGTCCAGCAGAGAGCAGCTTTGTCCTCTTCCTAAATCCTATCCATTATAGACCCAGGCTCAGACTGAGTTAGGGTCTGATTAGTCTGGGGTATTTATCTAGGGTTAAATGTTGTTACCTTTGAAATGTTCTGACACTTGTCCAGAGCAACAATACATGCAATCAACCATGCATCCATGCATCCAGTCAGAACAGCAGGAATGCTGCAGGTTATTAGTGAGAATCAGTACGTGTTTGTTAGTTATCAACAGTCAGTGTACCTTCGTACCAGTGTACAGAAAAGTGACTGAACTGCTTTCTATGCTTTTGCTTTTTAGGCCCAATTCCAAACCAACCCCTCTGCACTTCCCTCTCTTTGACATGATATCTATTATAATGATGATTTAACATGGATATAATATACGATAAGAAATGACTTGAGCACATCTGAAAAGGATGTTCCACCCAGGTGTTCCACCTCAGGCCCTCGTATTCAAACCAATGCATCTGAGAGGTTTTCTGCACTGAATTTGCACCACGAGCGCAGCGTGCTTTCTCTTCCTCTGACAAGTCCAACTCTTATTTGGAATCTTTGCGTCAAGCGTACACAGTGCCATCAGAAACACAACAATCATCTCAACAGTAAATACCTTCCCCAGATTCCCTCCATCTTTAGTTCCCAGTCCAGCTCCTCTGGGGTTTGTTTGATAAGACACAAGCAGCAGACTGTTGGGACAGAACGTGTTGAATGAATGAATCACATCTGGGTGGCTTCGGCCTGATGAGCAAAGGGAGCGTCCGTCAGCCTGAGGGTCAGCCGTCTGATCCCCAACGTGGGGACAGTGAAGGTTAAAGTGAGAGGCGAGATGACTGGATATGATACCAGAATGGAAATGTGTGTGTGTGTGTGTGTGTGTGTGTGTGTGTGTGTGTGTGTGTGTGTGTGTGTGTGTGTGTGTGTGTGTGTGTGTGTGTGTGTGTGTGTGTGTGTGTGTGTGTGTGTGTGTGTGTGTGTGTGTGTGTGTGTGTGTGTGTGTGTGTGTGTGTGTGTAGAGCAGATGAGTCAGTGATTACATATCCACATGTTGCACTGAGTCCATCTTCAGGCCAACATCTCATTCAATATCTTTTCCTTCATAAAGTGCAGCACGAGTTTCTGACCTGACGTTCAGGACGACTGCCTTTCACTCAACGTCTGCACAAACTACAGATCCACTTACTGTGGAACACACACTGTACACTACAGCTCCACTTACTGTGGAACACACACTGTACACACACTGTACACACAGGTTCACTTACTGTGGAACACACACTGTACACTACAGCTCCACTTACTGTGGAACACACACTGTACACACACTGTACACACAGCTCCACTTACTGTGGAACACACACTGTACACACACTGTACACTACAGCTCCACTTACTGTGGAACACACACTGTACACACACTGTACACTACAGCTCCACTTACTGTGGAACACACACTGTACACACAGGTCCACTTACTGTGGAACACACACTGTACACACACTGTACACTACAGCTCCACTTACTGTGGAACACACACTGTACACACAGCTCCACTTACTGTGGAACACACACTGTACACACAGGTCCACTTACTGTGGAACACACACTGTACACACAGCTTCACTTACTGTGGAACACACACTGTACACACAGGTCCACTTACTGTGGAACACACACTGTACACACAGCTTCACTTACTGTGGAACACACACTGTACACACAGGTCCACTTACTGTGGAACACACACTGTACACACACTGTACACACAGCTTCACTTACTGTGGAACACACACTGTACACACAGGTTCACTTACTGTGGAACACACACTGTACACACATGTTCACTTACTGTGGAACACACACTGCACACACACTGTACACACAGCTTCACTTACTGTGGAACACACACTGCACACACACTGTACACACAGCTTCACTTATTGTGGAACACACACTGTACACACAGGTTCACTTACTGTGGAACACACACTGTACACACAGGTTCACTTACTGTGGAACACACACTGTACACACACTGTACACACAGGTTCACTTACTGTGGAACACACACTGTACACACAGGTTCACTTACTGTGGAACACACACTGCACACACACTGTACACACAGGTTCACTTACTGTGGAACACACACTGTACACACAGGTTCACTTACTGTGGAACACACACTGTACACACAGGTTCACTTACTGTGGAACACACACTGTACACACAGGTTCACTTACTGTGGAACACACACTGCACACACAGCTCCACGTGTTCACATCAGCTTAACACTGAGTGAACTGTAACAGATAAACAAACGGTGTATTATATTTCCTGCAGAGTTGAAATACTCACTAAAGTACTAAAGTACTGCTTTTGTATATTTGTTTATAACGTAAAAATAATATTATCAAGAATGATGTGATACTTCAGCTGGAAACAGGAGTTGATATGTTTGGATCAGTCTTATCTGTCAGTGCTGAACATGAACTATGATCTGTCATAAAGCCTCTCTTCTCTTTGAGGTGATGTGTTTGTGTTCATGCTTCTTGTTCAATAAAGATTTTCAAATGAGTTTTTCATGTTTGGGGATCTTGGGGATTTCCTTAAATTCTATTGTTTAGTTAAATGGACAAAGTACTAGTATTTAATTGTTATACATCTGTTTTCTCTGTCACTACGATAGGCACTAGTCTGGCATGACGCATCTCGTCTCTTGTAGGTGAATGTCATTTTGTTCACAGGTTCTTGATCAATAAAGATTGTTAAAAGGCGTTTTTCAGTCTTGGGAATTTGGGGGATTTCCTTAAATTCGTTTTTAGTTGTTATATGTTATAAATCTGTTTTATTTGTTACTGTGACAGGCACTAGCTAGTCTGTCACACAGCATCTCGTCTCTTGTAGGTGAATGTCATTTTGTTCACAGGTTCTTGTTCAATAAAGGCTTTTTTCAGTCTTGGGAATTTGGGGGATTTCCTTCAAAAATTCCTCCTCTTTCACTTTTTCTTGTAATCTCATTTTTCTCCAGTTTTTTTTGTCGGTTTTCCCTGAAATAAAGAATGCAGTGCGGGCGTACGGAGCGGATGTTCTGCTGGCGTCGGGTCTATATTCTGGGTTCTTTAGGTGTTTAGTGGCGACGCAGGACTGCCAAGTATGATGTTACAGCCTTTCCATGTTAATGTTCATTCAGGAAGGACTTTACTGCCTTTTGGGGCGGGGGGGCGGCCAGCTGTGAAAACACTGTGAGAGACGCTTTAGTGCTCATTTCACGAATACTTTACGTTTACTTATTGAGGGGGGAAAATAAATTAATGGACTATGCGCTGGGCTTTTCCTTATTGTTCTTCCATGAGACTTTCTCCATATGTGCCAGCGAGCGTCGGTCGAAAACTGTGAAACCGGATCCCGAATTTCCACATTTTTGGCCTTTTTCCCTCCACTCCTGTTCTGGGATCAGCGTTAGGCTCGAAGCTGCCATGTTGAATCACGCTGTAAACCTTTACCTCAGAGACGGAGGACAGCAGGACCTCAGGGACACCTCCAGGCTCATTATGGACAGGAGGTTACACCACCGGCATGTCAAATACTGGACTGCCATTGGCCGGCAGATGTGTGTTAATATGAGGTCGTCCTCCCCAAAAAAACACCTCATGGTGCGATTCAGAAAAGCAGAAAAGCCATATTGTATAACCTATAGAGGAAGTGTGATTGTGGTGAAGTAGGAAGTCCGGTGACGTAGTTTAAATAGCGGAGGAATAAGAATTAGGGAAAATGTCAGAGGAGGAAAGCCGGGTCAAACTTAAGAAGGACTTTCCCCCAGAAGACAATCCTTCAACCCAAACAACAATGTTGTGATTCATAACATTATCTCTGTTTCAAACTGCCAGAGCAAAACAAACAGGGACCTGTGGTTAGAGATCTCTATGGACTCCTCAGACACAACCGTTCTACCAGCATCGACTGCAGGCTCTGAGAGAAACACCACTCCAATATCTGTTACTCAAAACAAAAAAAACGTCCTTAAAGAATGGGCCCGTCATGTCCCTGAAAACTCACAGGGCGTTTGGACAACCAGCATTTCCTGTCCCGCAGTGTCTCAGTCAGTAGGGGCTGGGACTGTGAGCTGTAGGGTCACCGGTTCAAGTCCCCGACCAGACCTACATTTGGAGTGCGGACTTCTACTTGGAGAGGTCCCAGTTCACCTCCTGCCCTGCCGTGGTGCCCTTGAGCAAGGCACCGGACACCCCCCTCACTCCCATTGCTCCTCGGAAAAAACTTAACTTAGTAGTTTTAGGGGTTAACTTAACATAGAGCTGTAGTTTTAGGGGTTAACTTAACATAGAGCTGTAGTTCTGTTGGGTTAACTTAACATAGAGCTGTAGTTCTGTTGGGTTAACTTAACATAGAGCTGTAGTTCTGTTGGGTTAACTTAACATAGAGCTGTAGTTCTGTTGGGTTAACTTAACATAGAGCTGTAGTTCTGTGGGATTAACTTAACATAGAGCTGTAGTTCTGTTGGGTTAACTTAACATAGAGCTGTAGTTCTGTGGGGTTAACTTAACATAGAGCTGTAGTTCTGTTGGGTTAACTTAACATAGAGCTGTAGTTCTGTTGGGTTAACTTAACATAGAGCTGTAGTTCTGTGGGATTAACTTAACATAGAGCTGTATTTCTGTGGGATTAACTTAACATAGAGCTGTAGTTCTGTTGGGTTAACTTAACATAGAGCTGTAGTTTTAGGGGTTAACTTAACGTAGAGCTGTAGTTCTGTGGGGTTAGCTTAACATAGAGCTGTAATTATGTGGGGTTAACTTACTGTAGAGCTGTAGTTCTATGGGGTTAACTTAACATAGAGCAGTAGTTCTGTGGGGTTAACTTAACATAGAGCTGTAGTTCTGTTGGGTTAACTTAACATAGAGCTGTAGTTCTGTGGGGTTAACTTAACATAGAGCTGTAGTTCTGTGGGGTTAACTCAACATAGAGCTATAGTTATGTGGGGTTAACTTAACGTAGAGCTGTAGTTCTATGGGGTTAACTCAACATAGAGCTATAGTTATGTGGGGTTAACTTAACGTAGAGCTGTAGTTCTATGGGGTTAACTTAACATAGAGCTATAGTTCTATGGGGTTAACTTAACGTAGAGCTGTAGTTCTGTGGAGTTAACTTAACGTAGAGCTGTAGTTCTGTTGGGTTAACTTAACGTAGAGCTGTAGTTCTATGGGGTTAACGTAACGTAGAGCTGTAGTTCTGTGGGGTGAACTTAACGTAGAGCTGTAATTCTGTGGGGTTAATTTAACATAGAGCTGAAGTTCTATGGGGTTAACTTAACGTAGAGCTGTAGTTCTATGGGGTTAACTTAACGTAGAGCTGTAGTTCTTTGGAGTTAACTTAACGTAGAGCTGTAGTTCTATGGGGTTAACTTAACGTAGAGCTGTAGTTCTTTGGAGTTAACTTAACATAGAGCTATAGTTCTGTGGGGTTAACTTAACGTAGAGCTGTAGTTCTATGGGGTTAACTTAACGTAGAGCTGTAGTTCTGTGGAGTTAACTTAACGTAGAGCTCTAGTTCTGTGGGGTTAACTTAACATAGAGCTGTAGTTCTATGGGGTTAATTTAACATAGAGCTGTAGTTCTATGGGGTTAACTTAACGTAGAGCTGTAGTTCTGTGGGGTTAACTTAACATAGAGCCGTAGTTCTATGGGGTTAACTTAACGTAGAGCTGTAGTTCTGTGGGGTTAACTTAACATAGAGCTGTAGTTCTATGGGGTTAACTTAACATAGAGCTGTAGTTCTATGGGGTTAACTTAACATAGAGCTGTAGTTCTGTGGGGTTAACTTAACATAGAGCTGTAGTTCTGTGGGGTTAACTTAACATAGAGCTGTAGTTCTATGGGGTTAACTTAACGTAGAGCTGTAGTTCTGTGGGGTTAACTTAACGTAGAGCTGTAGTTCTATGGGGTTAACTTAACATAGAGCTGTAGTTCTGTGGGGTTAACTCAACATAGAGCTGTAGTTATGTGGGGTTAACTTAACGTAGAGCTGTAGTTCTATAGGGTTAACTTAACATAGAGCTGTAGTTCTGTGGGGTTAACTTAACGTAGAGCTGTAGTTCTGTGGGGTTAACTTAACGTAGAGCTGTAGTTCTATGGGGTTAACTTAACATAGAGCTATAGTTCTATGGGGTTAACTTAACGTAGAGCTGTAGTTCTGTGGAGTTAACTTAACGTAGAGCTGTAGTTCTGTTGGGTTAACTTAACGTAGAGCTGTAGTTCTATGGGGTTAACGTAACGTAGACCTGTAGTTCTGTGGGGTGAACTTAACGTAGAGCTGTAATTCTGTGGGGTTAATTTAACATAGAGCTGAAGTTCTATGGGGTTAACTTAACGTAGAGCTGTAGTTATATGGGGTTAACTTAACGTAGAGCTGTAGTTCTTTGGAGTTAACTTAACGTAGAGCTGTAGTTCTATGGGGTTAACTTAACGTAGAGCTGTAGTTCTTTGGAGTTAACTTAATGTAGAGCTGTAGTTCTATGGGGTTAACTTAACGTAGAGCTGTAGTTCTTTGGAGTTAACTTAACATAGAGCTATAGTTCTGTGGGGTTAACTTAACGTAGAGCTGTAGTTCTATGGGGTTAACTTAACGTAGAGCTGTAGTTCTGTGGAGTTAACTTAACGTAGAGCTAGTTCTGTGGGGTTAACTTAACATAGAACTGTAGTTCTATGGGGTTAATTTAACATAGAGCTGTAGTTCTATGGGGTTAACTTAACGTAGAGCTGTAGTTCTGTGGGGTTAACTTAACATAGAGCTGTAGTTCTATGGGGTTAACTTAACGTAGAGATGTAGTTCTGTGGGGTTAACTTAACATAGAGCTGTAGTTCTATGGGGTTAACTTAACATAGAGCTGTAGTTCTATGGGGTTAACTTAACATAGAGCTGTAGTTCTGTGGGGTTAACTTAACATAGAGCTGTAGTTCTGTGGGGTTAACTTAACATAGAGCTGTAGTTCTATGGGGTTAACTTAACGTAGAGCTGTAGTTCTGTGGGGTTAACTTAACGTAGAGCTGTAGTTCTATGGGGTTAACTTAACGTAGAGCTGTAGTTATAGGGGGTTAATTTAACGTAGAGCTGTAGTTCTATGGGGTTAACTTAACATAGAGCTGTAGTTATGTGGGGTTAACTTAACATAGAGCTGTAGTTCTGTGGGGTTAACTTAACATAGAGCTGTAGTTCTGTGGGGTTAACTTAACGTAGAGCTGTAGTTCTATGGGGTTAACTTAACGTAGAGCTGTAGTTCTGTTGGGTTAACTTAACGTAGAGCTTTAGTTCTATAGGGTTAACGTAACGTAGAGCTGTAGTTCTGTGGGGTGAACTTAACGTAGAGCTATAGTTCTGTGGGGCCAACTTAACGTAGAGCTGTAGTTCTATGGGGTTAACTTAACGTAGAGCTGTAGTTCTGTTGGGTTAACTTAACGTAGAGCTGTAGTTCTATAGGGTTAACGTAACGTAGAGCTGTAGTTCTATAGGGTTAACGTAACGTAGAGCTGTAGTTCTGTGGGGTGAACTTAACGTAGAGCTGTAGTTCTGTGGGGCTAACTTAACGTAGAGCTGTAGTTCTATGGGGTTAACTTAACGTAGAGCTGTAGTTCTATGGGGCTAACTTAACGTAGAGCTGTAGTTCTGTGGGGTTAACTTAACATAGAGCTGTAGTTCTATAGGGTTAACGTAACGTAGAGCTGTAGTTATGTGGGGTTAGCTTAACATAGAGCTGTAATTCTATGGGGTTAACTTAACATAGAGCTGTAGTTATGTGGGGTTAACTTAACGTAGAGCTGTAGTTCTGTTGGGTTAACTTAACGTTGAGCTGTAGTTCTGTGGGGTTAACTTAACATAGAGCTGTAGTTCTGTTGGGTTAACTTAACGTAGAGCTGTAGTTCTGTGGGGTGAACTTAACGTAGAGCTGTAATTCTGTGGGGTTAACTTAACATAGAGATGAAGTTCTATGGGGTTAACTTAACGTAGAGCTGTAGTTCTATGGGGTTAACTTAACGTAGAGCTGTAGTTCTGTGGAGTTAACTTAACGTAGAGCTGTAGTTCTGCGGGGTTAACTTAACATAGAGCTATAGTTCTGTGGGGTTAACTTAACGTAGAGCTGTAGTTCTATGGGGTTAACTTAACGTAGAGCTGTAGTTCTGTTGGGTTAACTTAACGTAGAGCTGTAGTTCTATAGGGTTAACGTAAAGTAGAGCTGTAGTTCTGTGGGGTGAACTTAACGTAGAGCTGTAGTTCTGTGGGGTTAACTTAACGTAGAGCTGTAGTTCTGTGGGGCTAACTTAAGCTAGAGCTGTAGTTCTATGGGGTTAACTTAACATAGAGCTGTAGTTCTATGGGGCTAACTTAACGTAGAGCTGTAGTTCTATGGGGTTAACTTAACGTAGAGCTGTAGTTCTATGGGGTTAACTTAACATAGAGCTGTAGTTCTATGGGGCTAACTTAACGTAGAGCTGTAGTTCTATGGGGTTAACTTAACGTAGAGCTGTAGTTCTATGGGGTTAACTTAACGTAGAGCTGTAGTTCTGTGGGGCTAACTTAACATAGAGCTGTAGTTCTGTGGGGCTAACTTAACGTAGAGCTGTAGTTCTATGGGGTTAACTTAACGTAGAGCTGTAGTTCTATGGGGTTATCTTAACGTAGAGCTGTAGTTCTGTGGGGTTAACTTAACATAGAGCTGTAGTTCTATGGGGTTAACTTAACGTAGAGCTGTAGTTCTATGGGGTTAACTTAACGTAGAGCTGTAGTTCTGTGGGGCTAACTTAACCTAGAGCTGTAGTTCTATGGGGTTAACTTAACATAGAACTGTAGTTCTGTGGGGCTAACTTAACGTAGAGCTGTAGTTCTATGGGGTTAACTTAACGTAGAGCTGTAGTTCTATGGGGTTAACTTAACGTAGAGCTGTAGTTCTGTGGGGCTAACTTAACATAGAGCTGTAGTTCTGTGGGGCTAACTTAACGTAGAGCTGTAGTTCTATGGGGTTAACTTAACGTAGAGCTGTAGTTCTATGGGGTTATCTTAACGTAGAGCTGTAGTTCTGTGGGGTTAACTTAACATAGAGCTGTAGTTCTATGGGGTTAACTTAACGTAGAGCTGTAGTTCTATGGGGTTAACTTAACGTAGAGCTGTAGTTCTGTGGGGTTAACTTAACGTAGAGCTGTAGTTCTATGGGGTTAACTTAACGTAGAGCTGTAGTTCTATGTGGTGAACTTAACGTAGAGCTGTAGTTCTGTGGGGTTAACTTAACGTAGAGCTGTAGTTCTATGGGGTTAACTTAACGTAGAGCTGTAGTTCTATGGGGTTAACTTAACGTAGAGCTGTAGTTCTGTGGGGTTAACTTAACGTAGAGCTGTAGTTCTGTGGGGTTAACTTAACGTAGAGCTGTAGTTCTATGGGGTTAACTTAACGTAGAGCTGTAGTTCTATGTGGTGAATGGCCTGTTTCACTTTGTAAACCATGTGTTTGTAATCCTCACGGTGAGGAAACGCTCCCGGGGGGTCGTATAAGAGGTTCAGAATAATTACTCAAGTGGACACCTCGAACATGGTCCAGGTCAGAGGTTTAACGTCACGCTGCAGGTTGGAAACAGGACTCATGTTACACTTTCCCTCAACCCATCTCCCCTGGAGCCTCCTCACAGATTCACCTAAAGACCCCTGAAACCTCCCCAAACCACCCTGGAAACCCCTTAAGAAACCTGGAAACCCCTTAAGAAACCTGGAAACTCTCCAGGAATCTTGAATCCTCCTCAAAGATCCTAAAACTTCCTTTAAAGAACTGGAAATCCCTCAAAGAATAGCTCAAACTGCCTTAAAACCATACACAGTGTGATTTTAACCAATCAGAATACTCTAAAAGTCACACATTAACACAAACTAATCCCAGAGGCAGAAACTCAAGCGTTTTTTAAACGTTAAATGATCATTATTTTCTATTTTCAGGGAGGCATGTGGTGCAGTGGGTAGCGTGTTGGTGTTAGGATCAGGGGAGCACAGGTTCAAACCCCTCTGCAGTCAGCATGTCGTTGTGTCCCTGAGACACTTCACCCCAAAGTGCTCCTGAGGGGATTGTCCACAGTGTTGAGTATGGAAGTTGCTTTGGATAAAAGCGTCTAACATGTAACATGTAGTGTGATCTGTTAGCTTTCACCAGAGAAATATAACTTCTTCAGTCGAGGTGAAACAAATCCCCCAAAATACACACACTTAGAAAGATCAATGTGTTTATTGTGTGTTAAACTGCAGAGAAATACCCCGCACAACAACACTTAAAAACATAAAACCTTAAAGACTTCCTGATAACATACGAAATGTACATTAAATACTCTTTGAAAACGAACTGAAAACCTCTGGAAATGATGTTGAAAGTACCCTGGAACAAATTCAAATTCAATGCAGTGAATACTTTATACCGTGGTTCTATGTCTTAAAGTAAAATACTTGTTGCACCACTCCTTGGAAGGCTTTGACTCTAAGATCAACTGGAGGTCAGGGTGAATACAAAAAAAACAAGGAGAAACAAAAGATCCTTTAAAACACTGCTCTCACACACACACACACACACACACACACACACACACACACACACACACACACACACACACACACACACACACACACACACACACACACACACACACACACACACACACAGGTTTGTGGGCGAGAGCGGAAACAGGCCATCAGTTTAAGTGTGTGTAAGAGACCACATGTTGAGAGTCAGCGACGTGGGTGAGATCTGACTGTTCCTCTTCTTCAGAGCTGTTAAAGCTCTCTTTCTGCAGCATGGTGTTTATGTAATGCTGCAGCTGGCGCAGGTAGAGGTTAGCATTTATTAGTTTGGCTTTATATTAACACTCTGAAGCTGGCAGATACATGTAGTGCAGAAAAAAGGTAGTTGAGAAGAAGCATAGGTAGAAGTCACGTGGTTACATGTACCTCAAAATCCACATTCAAACTCAATCTCTGTCACAAACTTGAGTCTGTAGAATAATGTATATCAAGAGATATCACAATAACATGACTTTGATGGGTGATTGGAAACACTGAGAGATATGGACCTGAGCCATGAAAAGGAATAAAGAGATTTCCATATAACCCTCACCCTGGTGATGTTGCTACACTTCACAAATCGCAGTTTGTTTTGTTTTTAATTCGCCCGTTTCACAACATGAACCAGGCCGGAGTCAAGACTTTTAGTAAGGGTAATGTTGGGGTTGTAATTCAACCCAGTGTCACGGCATTAATTTAATCTATTGATTCGCGTTCACCAACACGATTTTTGCATTTTTATCGTGTCACACAGAACGATTTCTAAAAGCAATGTGTTTCTATTGGTCGGGTGTTTCGTGCCTGCAGCACGTCTTTCTGTCCGGTCGGGTCTTGGAAGACCGGAAGCTGTGGTTCATAAAAACATCTTCTTACTCAATATCTTACCCTAACCCTTTTTATTTTAAATTGTATGATGTCGGATTTTTTTTGCCGTCCGCGAGGAAAAGAAATGTCTCAGAGCCCCAGAATACTGACATCTGAATTTAACAAAAATAAATTCCTTCTAATTTGTTATTATTTGGTGCAGGCACGAAACATCCTACTACTGTAATACATTGCTTCTAAAATTGTTCTGTGTCAGAATACTGAAATCTCTTTTTCCTTCTCATTTGTTATTATTTACATTGCTTTTAAAATCCTTCTGTGTGACACGAACAATGTGAAACTCGTGTTGGCGAGCACGAATCAATAGATTCATTTTGTGACTACATCACGGAGTGCCGTGAGACCGTGTTGTGTAATCACTAATCACCACACTGGCTTCCTGTGTGCTACAAAACACTGCTGCTGGTTTATAAAGCTTTGAATGACTTTTCTGACCTGCTGCTAAACGATGAACCATCCAGATCTCTCAGGTCTTCAGGTCAGCTTCCTGTCCCCAGAGTCAGAACTAAACATGGAGCAGTTCAGTTATGATGCTCCAAATATCTGGAGCTAACTCCCAGAGACCTGCAGGTCCGCTGCAACTCTGACTGCTTTCAAATCCAGGCTGAAGACTTTTCTTTTTGTCGCTGCTTTTAATTGATATATTCATCTCTCAAACTGCACTGTAACTATTTTATCTTTTAATGTTTATTTTATTATCTTTGCTTTTTAATGACTGTTTTTAAATTGCATTTTCTGAATGTCTTTCATGTTTCTAAAGCACTTTGAATTGCCTTGTGTTGAAAGGTGCTGTATAAATAAACTTGCCTTGCCTTATGTAGCCCCGCTCCTTTTATTTTGA
Organism: Notothenia rossii; assembly: GCF_949606895.1. NCBI lineage: Eukaryota > Metazoa > Chordata > Actinopteri > Perciformes > Nototheniidae > Notothenia > Notothenia rossii. Next base: position 95,511,144 of record NC_136901.1, read on the forward strand.
AAAAAAGTTTACAATTTTGAGATTTAAAAAATCAAATGTTTTAAGATCTTGTGAAAAAAGTTACAATTTTTAGAAAATATTTCAGGGTTTTCAAATTTAGTTAAAAAGTCCGAATTTTCTGATTTGGTTGAAAATCCAAATTTCTAACATTTTCAAAAAGAGTCCTAATTTTTGATAATAGTCAAAATGTTGAGATTTTGAGAACAAAATCAGAATATTGTGAAAATGTAAGAATTTTCAGATTCTGAGAAAAACTGTAAAGCTGTTGATGCAAAGTAACTCTAATGTGGCCTTGCACAGCAGAACACATGATGAGGGGATGTGGAAGCAGTTCAGGTGAGAATGAGACAGAAGCTACTGAAGGGAAACCGGCACCTTTTCAAAGACAGTTGCTTGGGAGTGGGTGAGATGGGACGGTTTAACATTAAAATGCTTTTCCTCTCTGACGCCTGACAGCACCTTGTTATTGCAAAAATAAAAAGTGCAACCAATTAGAGCTGCAGCACAAAGTCCTGATGCTAAGCCCAGTCTATCCGCGCTCCGCAGAGAGGATCAGCCCGCATGAGCTGAGGATCTCCCTGACATTAATACCTCGCCGAACATCTCGCCGTTAAACCCTCCTCCTCCTGCAGCGTCCTTCACTTCCTGTCCTCCGGGAGAAGAGAGCGGCCAGAAATCAAGACTGTGAGAGTAAGTGAGGAGGATGGATGTGTCGACAGGAAGCCATCTGGAAACCATTACACAGTTCTTCTTCTCTGGCTGAGAGAGGTGCGGCAGGACAAGCTGCATCCACAGGGTTTCTTCTTCTGCTGCTTTCAGATATTTAATCACCAAACACTCGGGAACACGGAGCGGGGGGGAACACTCGCTCTGACGGACACGTTGTAGGGGAGAGCGGGGTAATGTGAGACATTTTTTACATTTGCTCTCCTGTAGGCGAGCTAAAATGATATATCAGTAAAATTTACACATTTCCCATTAATTCAGGATGTTTCCTAGCACTGGAAATGATCAGAATGTCTTCAGGATAAAGGGCAGTGAAAATATGATTGTTTTTTAAAAAGTGGTCTTGTGTCTCACTTTACCCCAGCTAAGGGGTGAACTGAGACAGACTAGAGAAATCAAGGGGGTAAAGTGAACCACTTACCTTTTCCACTTTTAAACTACCAAAACAACACATGTTGTAACAGTTAGAATCCTGACAGATAGATTGACAACCACACATTCCAAAACTAATGTCGGATGCGCAACATAATCATGGGGATTGGTCAATTTAGCACATTTTTTAAACAAAGTAACTCCAAACAAAGTCAAATACAACATAATATATTTCAAAGTGCTTTAATAAACATTCAATTAACCATTTAACCAGTTAGATTAGAACACGATATGATATGAACATCAGCCGCATATTTAAACAAGGCCTACTCTACATTCCAGCCCTGAAGGTTACAGGGAAAGGTGAAGAGTTGCTCTCTCCGTGTTGTTCCTCCAGGCCTATTAGGTTGAGGCAGCTTCTTCACCACATCACCTTTAGGAACATGTGCCACATCCTTTTCTTTCATAGCAAACGTGGGTCTCTCCCACTCTCTGTTGTTTCCCTGGATTTTTCTGAGGAATTGGGTTAGTATTTCGTCCCCCTCAACCTTCTCAACCATGCCAACATAACGGATACTTCGGTGTTTTGTGGCAAAGTTGACGAGGACGAAGTCACCCACGGACAGATCTTTGTTTCCGGGGTCACTCCTCTCATCTTCAGAGCTCTCAAAATCATCCTCAAATGGGACAGGGTCATCACTCTCCGAGCTGCTATCTATGATTTTCTTCTTGGGTGCCTTCTTTTTCGGTTTTCCCTTTTCTTTGCTATTTTGCTTTTTCCCTGCCAGTTTCTTTTGTCTCTCTTCATAAGCCTGTTCTATGATTTGCTTCTCTGGAGTATCTGTTAAGATGGCTGTCTTCACACGCTTTCGTTTTGTTTGTCCTCTGGGGGGACATTTTGGAAGTGGTATGATTTCCTGAGGAGACACATATCCAGGTCGTGAGACAGCTGGCGAGGCACATCCATGTGGACCATGCAAAGTGGATGGAATAGCATCAGCGAGTGGAATAGCATCTGCAGCAGGTGGTTCATCTGCAGGGGGTGGATCATCTGCAGGCCGTGGACCATCCGGATCATCTGAAGTGGATGGACCAGTGGATGCAGGCCGCAGCTCAGGGTTTGGCCGGTCTGACACCATGGATGGTGCAAACGCCTCCTCAGGGAAAATATCTCTGTTATATGGGAAGATCCCAGTGGACTTGAAGCCAGAGGTGATATTGCGTGGTGTCACTGCTGACAAGAAGGCCTCGTTCACAAATCCTGCAATCTGATAGATGGAGACTGTTTTGCCAGGGTTAGATCTCATCCACCCATCAAGAGCTCGGCTGTATAGGGTCTTGAACGGGCCATACACCGTCACGTCGAGAGGCTGCAAGCGATGGGATGTGTGGGGTGGGAGGGTGAGCAGAACAATACCATTACTCTTTGCTTTCTCCACTGCCTTGAGTGAGATGTGAGCTCTCAGATTATCCAGGATTAGCAGCATGGGATGGTCAGGAGTGCACTTAGTGTGCTTTATCAAGTGATCGAGGAACTCAGGCCAGGTGTCTTCGTTCATCCATCCTGTTCTGGTGGAGGCACCTTTGGCTCCTGGAGGTGCTCCTATCATGAAGTCGTCCTTAAACCTAACTCTGGGGAAGACAAACATGGGAGGTATGGCATTCCCAGCAGCATTCACTGCACACACCACAGTCACCAGTTCTCCTCTCTCAGCTGATGTGATAGAACCAACTTGCTTTTTCCCTTTCTCTGTCACAACCTGAATCAAGTAGAAAGTTTAGAATCAATGGCATGTGCAATCAGTAGGCTACTATTGGTCTAAAGGTACATTTTATTTTGTTCCAGTCCATTCATTTTTTTCTAGTTCACAGGCTCACAACATTACTAATAGCATTAGTTTCAGCATTCTGCCAATGGCTAGCTGGTCATTATCACAAGCCACTCAGTATCAGTCTGCTGCTCTCTAGTAGCTTACCTGCCGTGGCTTTTGTACTGTAAAGACGCCTGTTTCATCCACATTGTATATCATGTGTGGAGGAAATGTGTGTCTGTTAAAGAAGAGAGGCAAGGGAAGAACCTTATCAGAATCAAAACCAAATCTTACAGGTAAAGCCTCCATAAAACATTTGCAACTAAAGAATTAATTCTGTCACCTGTCCATCACTACAGCCAGATTTGTAAAGAACTCCCCCACTGTAGTCTTATTGAAGGCTGTAGCCCTTCCCAGGGATGTTGCCTCCGGAGTTCGGACAGAGAGATGGCGACGGGCTAGAAAGCTGCCAAACCACTCTACTCCTAAAGAGTGGACAATTCGTTATTATAAGATAAGCTTTGTGGCAAGATCAGTTGGCCTAAGTTGACCTACAGAATCATGTGATCTCTTGCGCACCCTAGCCTACCTGCACATTGTTTCTCCATCCAATTGGCAGGGACAGGGATATGGTTTTTGTCTGCATATTCAAATGCCAGTTCACGGCACTTAACTGGAGCAAGGCCATGGAACTGGTCAGCCAGTTGTTTTAAATGTTGGGCAAGCTCCTCCTCCATCTCATCTGTCAGTATTCTTTTTGCCTCAGCTACTGCACCCCAGGCTACTGATTTAACTCTCCCTTTCTCTATTTTCTTAATGAATCTTTGGAGGGTTGTCTTGTCGATATTTCTTTCCTTTCCTGCTTGTCTTAAGGACTTCTTTCCTTGCATGACCTCTGCAGCTGCACTCTCCATCTCTGTGAGGGGTGTTTGGCCCCAAGCTGTCTTCCTGATGTATCGTCTCGGCATGATGACTTTTCTACAATGTTTATGACATTAAAATTAAAACATATGTATTGTAATATTAGACTAAAACATATATAAGACTAAACTTAACTTGTGCTTCATGTCGGGGTAAAGTGAGTCAGCGTCTCACTTTACCCCACAGCATCTGTCTCACTTTACCCCACAGCCACCATTTTAGAAAAAACAACATCTCTAGGCAATTCAGGCTAATCTTTAACTAGCATCAATCACATGGTTTTATATGTTGGAAGTTCATCAACATGTATGATATAAGTTTTTCAACCTGAATCAATTTGCTTTGATACTACAGTTGATTACGTTCGCAGTAAGAAAATTTACTTTTACATGCAACAAACACATTTTTGTGAAAAAAAATACTTACCACAGAACCAGCACCAACTTCTCCTTCATGACAAGTGGGGGGTGGGAGGGGCTTGAAAACATTATGGTCACATGACCGCAAATTTGTTTCTTTGCCTAGTTACAGCGGGTGTCTCACATTACCCGGTGTCCCACATTACCCCGCTCTCCCCTACTGTGAAATACGGCGTGTTTTAATACAGTAGGCCTCCGCAAACTCAGATAAATAACTCGGTGGGGTCAATTCAGAAATATATTCAGCTGCACACATAACACAGAAAGAGCAATAGATTTTAAAGCAGACCTTTAGGTGCCAGGCTCACAGCGAGTCTATCAACGTGCAAAACTGTCCCTTTCCCCACACAATGCTTCTTCACACAAACAAACTAGTGCTTAGTGACTCTCGTTGACAGACTGGGTCATTCAATCCAACAGTTTCTCTCTGTGCGTTTGAATGCCTCTGCAACACAAACATCTCTCTGCAGGATTACAATCAGCTGCAACGAGCTACACCTGGTGAACGCTTTATGTTGAGAACGTACCTGTGGTTAACTTCATTACAAACCTAAAGCAAAGATTACTTTTGGTTTGAAACGGGACAAAAACAACGGTCTCTTTTCTCCCAAATAACATGTTTCTATCCAAATGAACATCCTGTCTCTGCGGTATTCATTGCACTTTATACTAAAACACTTAACAGCTGCTAGGGCTCGTCCTTTGTTTGTGTTTATATGGCTCGTTAAATCAAATGAATAGATGACATTATCATTAGAGCACACCTTTACCGTGGTGCCAGCTCACAGCGTCTCTATCTGCTGCAAGATCTGCATGTATTCAAATGAGTCAACGTGCTGACCTGTCTCAGAGACATGATAAGCGCAGACAGACTGGGATATTCCAACACTCTCTCACTCCATAAACGTCCAGGAGCGACGCTCGGTTAGGGAATGTTCCGGTATTTGGACAACATTAACATGGGATCACTCCGGTCAATGTACGTACTTCGTCTCACTGGAATATTAATGGCCAGATTGAATACAAAATCGACCCAAATTCTCCGGTCAATGACAGGAGAGTTTTGAAAGTGACAAAACACTGTTCCACACATTTAAAAACACTTAATCAATGTTTACCCAGGATCCATGCACCTTTCCTGGCTTGTAAAATGTGGTGATGCGCCCTGGAGGTAGCGGGTAGGCTCTGTGCGTGGTGCTGAACCCCAGCCTGTCTATGTGGAATACAAAAACAAACAAAGACAAACACCTTTAAGGTCACCAGGGTCGTGAGGTTCTGGTTCTGGCGGTGTGCATGGAGGGGTTTAGTCCGAGTGAGGAGTGCTCGAGCGTGGGAGGATGTGTAAGGCAGAGGAGGGGAACAAAAGGTGTGTGCAGGAGCAGGGAGAAAAGAGAAAATAAAAAGACTCAAAGTGTTCCACCTTCCAGCAGCAGCAGCAGCAGCAGCGGGCCCGCGGTGCTGAACACCTGCCTGTCTATGTGGAGTACAAAAACAAACAAAGACAAACACCTTTAAGGTCACCAGGGTCGTGAGGTTCTGGTTCTGGCGGTGTGCATGGAGGGGTTTGACCTGGCTCCCCGACACAATGCACATAGTCTGGAGCAGCGGAGCTGGCCGTGTTCCCCCTTCTGTCCATTTGCCTATCAGTTTGTTAACGAAGTGGACAGAGGCTGTTTTTTGCCCCTAAAAGTGACTTTTAATGGTGTTTTTTGTATTTAAATGATGTGTTTTATCATTATCCAGGGTCCCCGACACAATGAAACTAGTCTGGAGCTCGCTGGGGTCCCGCAAAATGCTTTAATCACGATTTTGTCCATTTCCCCATCACTTTGTTAACGAAGTGGACAGAGGCTGTTTTTTGCCCCTAAAAGTGACTTTTAATGGTGTTTTTGGCATTTAAATGATGGGTTTTATATTTCTCCAGGGTCCCCGACACAATGAAACTAGTCTGGAGCTCGCTGGGGTCCCGCAAAATGCTTTAATCACGATTTGGTCCTTTTCCCCATCACTTTGTTAACGAAGTGGACAGAGGCTGTTTTTTGCCCCTAAAAGTGACTTTTAATGGTGTTTTTTGTATTTAAATGATGTGTTTTATCTTTCTCCAGGGTCCCCGACGCAATGCACATAGTCTGGAGCTCGCTGGGGTCCCGCAAAATGCTTTAATCACGATTTTGTCCTTTTCCCCATCACTTTGTTAACGAAGTGGACAGAGGCTGTTTTTTGCCCCTAAAAGTGACTTTTAATGGTGTTTTTGGCATTTAAATGATGTGTTTTATCTTTCCCCAGGGTCCCCGACACAATGCAACTAGTCTGGAGCTCGCTGGGGTCCCGCAAAATGCTTTAATCACGATTTGGTCCTTTTCCCCATCACTTTGTTAACGAAGTGGACAGAGGCTGTTTTTTGCCCCTAAAAGTGACTTTTAATGGTGTTTTTTGTATTTAAATGATGTGTTTTATCTTTCTCCAGGGTCCCCGACGCAATGCACATAGTCTGGAGCTCGCTGGGGTCCCGCAAAATGCTTTAATCACGATTTTGTCCTTTTCCCCATCACTTTGTTAACGAAGTGGACAGAGGCTGTTTTTTGCCCCTAAAAGTGACTTTTAATGGTGTTTTTTGTATTTAAATGATGTGTTTTATCTTTCTCCAGGGTCCCCGACACAATGAAACTAGTCTGGAGCTCGCTGGGGTCCCGCAAAATGCTTTAATCACGATTTGGTCCTTTTCCCCATCACTTTGTTAACGAAGTGGACAGAGGCTGTTTTTTGCCCCTAAAAGTGACTTTTAATGGTGTTTTTTGTATTTAAATGATGGGTCTTATCATTGTGGAGGGTCCCCAAGACAATGAAACTAGTCTGGAGCTCGCTGGGGTCCCGCAAAATGCTTTAATCACGATTTTGTCCTTTTCCCCATCACTTTGTTAACGAAGTGGACAGAGGCTGTTTTTTGCCCCTAAAAGTGACTTTTAATGGTGTTTTTGGCATTTAAATGATGGGTCTTATCATTATCCAGGGTCCCCGACACAATGAAACTAGTCTGGAGCTCGCTGGGGTCCCGCAAAATGCTTTAATCACGATTTGGTCCTTTTCCCCATCACTTTGTTAACGAAGTGGACAGAGGCTGTTTTTTGCCCCTAAAAGTGACTTTTAATGGTGTTTTTTGTATTTAAATGATGTGTTTTATCTTTCTCCAGGGTCCCCGACGCAATGCACATAGTCTGGAGCTCGCTGGGGTCCCGCAAAATGCTTTAATCACGATTTTGTCCTTTTCCCCATCACTTTGTTAACGAAGTGGACAGAGGCTGTTTTTTGCCCCTAAAAGTGACTTTTAATGGTGTTTTTTGTATTTAAATGATGTGTTTTATCATTATCCAGGGTCCCCGACACAATGAAACTAGTCTGGAGCTCGCTGGGGTCCCGCAAAATGCTTTAATCACGATTTTGTCCTTTTCCCCATCACTTTGTTAACGAAGTGGACAGAGGCTGTTTTTTGCCCCTAAAAGTGACTTTTAATGGTGTTTTTGGCATTTAAATGATGGGTCTTATCATTATCCAGGGTCCCCGACACAATGAAACTAGTCTGGAGCTCGCTGGGGTCCCGCAAAATGCTTTAATCACGATTTGGTCCTTTTCCCCATCACTTTGTTAACGAAGTGGACAGAGGCTGTTTTTTGCCCCTAAAAGTGACTTTTAATGGTGTTTTTGGCATTTAAATGATGTGTTTTATCTTTCTCCAGGGTCCCCGACACAATGAAACTAGTCTGGAGCTCGCTGGGGTCCCGCAAAATGCTTTAATCACGATTTTGTACTTTTCCCCATCACTTTGTTAACGAAGTGGACAGAGGCTGTTTTTTGCCCCTAAAAGTGACTTTTAATGGTGTTTTTGGCATTTAAATGATGGGTCTTATCATTATCCAGGGTCCCCGACACAATGAAACTAGTCTGGAGCTCGCTGGGGTCCCGCAAAATGCTTTAATCACGATTTGGTCCTTTTCCCCATCACTTTGTTAACGAAGTGGACAGAGGCTGTTTTTTGCCCCTAAAAGTGACTTTTAATGGTGTTTTTTGTATTTAAATGATGGGTCTTATCATTGTGGAGGGTCCCCAAGACAATGAAACTAGTCTGGAGCTCGCTGGGGTCCCGCAAAATGCTTTAATCACGATTTTGTCCTTTTCCCCATCACTTTGTTAACGAAGTGGACAGAGGCTGTTTTTTGCCCCTAAAAGTGACTTTTAATGGTGTTTTTGGCATTTAAATGATGGGTCTTATCATTATCCAGGGTCCCCGACACAATGAAACTAGTCTGGAGCTCGCTGGGGTCCCGCAAAATGCTTTAATCACGATTTGGTCCTTTTCCCCATCACTTTGTTAACGAAGTGGACAGAGGCTGTTTTTTGCCCCTAAAAGTGACTTTTAATGGTGTTTTTGGCATTTAAATGATGGGTTTTATATTTCTCCAGGGTCCCCGACACAATGCAACTAGTCTGGAGCTCGCTGGGGTCCCGCAAAATGCTTTAATCACGATTTGGTCCTTTTCCCCATCACTTTGTTAACGAAGTGGACAGAGGCTGTTTTTTGCCCCTAAAAGTGACTTTTAATGGTGTTTTTGGCATTTAAATGATGTGTTTTATCATTATCCAGGGTCCCCGACACAATGCACATAGTCTGGAGCTCGCTGGGGTCCCGGAAATGCTTTAATCACGATTTTGTCCTTTTCCCCATCACTTTGTTAACGAAGTGGACAGAGGCTGTTTTTTGCCCCTAAAAGTGACTTTTAATGGTGTTTTTGGCATTTAAATGATGGGTTTTATATTTCTCCAGGGTCCCCGACACAATGAAACTAGTCTGGAGCTCGCTGGGGTCCCGCAAAATGCTTTAATCACGATTTTGTCCTTTTCCCCATCACTTTGTTAACGAAGTGGACAGAGGCTGTTTTTTGCCCCTAAAAGTGACTTTTAATGGTGTTTTTGGCATTTAAATGATGTGTTTTATCTTTCTCCAGGGTCCCCGACACAATGAAACTAGTCTGGAGCTCGCTGGGGTCCCGCAAAATGCTTTAATCACGATTTGGTCCTTTTCCCCATCAGTTTGTTAACGAAGTGGACAGAGGCTGTTTTTTGCCCCTAAAAGTGACTTTTAATGGTGTTTTTTGTATTTAAATGATGTGTTTTATCTTTCTCCAGGGTCCCCGACACAATGCACATAGTCTGGAGCTCGCTGGGGTCCCGCAAATGCTTTAATCAGGCGTTTTAACACTTTTCCCCACGAAAATGATTTTTAATTATTTTTTGGGGGCTATATAAATCAAATTCCGGTTAATGCCGAGCACAAATGTACCTTTTACTATTTTAATGTATTTGCATGATATATCTTTGGGCGATAAAAGCGACATATTTGGATGACTTTGTCAGTTTATGGAGCTTATCCCACAAATCCCGGATGATCCGGGCCAAATTTGGGAGCTCATAGGCAGCCTGCCATAGGCCCCCACCCGTGGAATGAAAAAAAAATGAAAGAAAACGGTCAATTATATGTTAAAATAATCAAAAAATGAACTTTTAAAATTACATGGGTCAGGGTCCCGTGGCGTGCAGTTGTGAACTCATATTTCTCGCATCAAATGACATCAAAACGCATTTTAATGGCCAAACTTTAAAATAGGCATTTTCCAACGAGAATAAAACGAAGTTCGGCCATGTTTTTTTTTCCTGCAGGGAGAGATTTGAAGATCACGTGACATAGACGCCAGCCATCGAATGAATGGTGAAAAAAAAACGGGGTTTGTTAAACAGAGCACATGGTGTAGTCCTAAACGATAGCTGGGGATTCTGGGTAGTGTAGTGTCTTCTGCCATCCTTTACTCCGAAAAAATATTTGTTTCTCCGAATCAAAGGGGGAAAATTATGGAAGCCCATTTCCGCCACTTGAAAAAAATAAAATCCCCATGAAAAGTCATAATTATGAGATCAAAAGTGCGCTGTGCGCTGCAGAGGCGCTGTCTTCAAAGGTCATCACCTTGCTGCTCTCCACCATGCAAACGGCATCTAGTCCTAAATAAGGTAACTCTTACACCTGTAAGAGTTACCTTATTTAGGACTAGATGCCGTTAAGTCACCTGACTTTTGTAAATGTTAGATGTTACATATAGCCTATACTGCAGCTAAACTACATCAATGCAGTTCATAGCTTTGACATGACCTGTTATGAACTATAATATATATGCCTATAGTCAGTGGTGTAGTGGGCGTTGGACGCGGGGGTACGCCGTACCCCCACTTATTTGAAGCATGATTTCTTTTTTTAATAGTCTAATACATCTCAAATCATTG
>NC_136901.1:95524419-95554419 GCF_949606895.1 Notothenia rossii
CTGTCCTCATGACGGTTCCTGTCCTCATAATGGTTCCTGTCCTCATGATGGTTCCTGTCCTCATGATGGTTCCTGTCCTCATGATGGTTCCCGTCCTCAAGACGGTTCCTGTCCTCATGATGGTTCCTGTCCTCATGATGGTTCCTGTCCTCATGACGGTTCCTGTCCTCATGATGGTTCCTGTCCTCATGATGGTTCCTGTCCTCATGATGGTTCCTGTCCTCATGACGGTTCCTGTCCTCATGATGGTTCCTGTCCTCCAGACGGTTCCTGTCCTCATGATGGTTCCTGTCCTCATGACGGTTCCTGTCCTCATGATGGTTCCTGTCCTCATGACGGTTCCTGTCCTCATGATGGTTCCTGTCCTCATGATGGTTCCTGTCCTCATGACGGTTCCTGTCCTCATGATGGTTCCTGTCCTCCAGACGGTTCCTGTCCTCATGATGGTTCCTGTCCTCATGACGGTTCCTGTCCTCATGACGGTTCCTGTCCTCATGATGGTTCCGTACTCCAGACGGTTCCTGTCCTCATGACGGTTTCTGTCCTCATGATGGTTCCTGTCCTCATGACGGTTCCTGTCCTCATGATGGTTCCTGTCCTCATGATGGTTCCTGTCCTCATGACGGTTCCTGTCCTCATGATGGTTCCTGTCCTCCAGACGGTTCCTGTCCTCATGATGGTTCCTGTCCTCATGATGGTTCCTGTCCTCATGATGGTTCCTGTCCTCATGATGGTTCCTGTACTCCAGACAGTAGACATCACAACTCTGTGTTCTATTTTCTTTACATTTTGAACAAAAGTAACTCAAAGTTTATTAAAAATAAAAACTATACTGAAAATGAAAGAAGAACATCTTCATTAGAAAGAGGTTTCTATGTACTTTGTTTACAGCCGTGTTTAAAACCGTGTCTATCTGTGATCTGATCTCAAAATCTGTTGCTTCCGGATCATAGTGACATCACTATGTAACACTAGCGCTCCTGATGGCCAGCACACATTGCACGTGATAGGCTTATAATAATCAGAATCCCTTCATTAGTCCCACGGAGGGGAACTGTGCGTAGTTACAGCAGGAGAAAGAGCCACACAAAGCTCAATGTTACATCATGTTAAATATTAGGGCCGGGACTCGATTAAAAAAATTAATCTAATTAATTAGAGGCTTTGTAATTAATTAATCGAAATGAATCGCATTTTTAATCACATATAAATATCTGACCTGAGAACAGTGAGAAGCAATTTTTTTCACATGTATTTGAGTATACCATTGAATAATGACTGAATACATAAGCTTAAGCAACAAAACATTGTTTATTTTTTTCAAGGTGGTACTTAACCAAGACCAACAGAAAAGTGCTATTTTTGCCATAAAGTGTAGCACTAGCATATTTAGGAATATAGTACATTTCAGAGATTCAGGTAGCCTATAGGTAGGTAGACCTTCTGTAAACTATAACACTTTGTTTTTGAAGTAAAACACAATAATTTCAAGTACATTCAGAACATTGGAAACCCTGACTATTAGAAAACATCTCTCTGTTGCTTCAGAGGCCAGAACAGACTTTGTTGATTTACCAACAGTTGATTTAAAAAATCTAATACATTTCAGTCCAACTCTCTCAATAACCTTGGCCAAAACAATAAACAGTTCAACATAAAGTGCCAGTTGCACCAACAACGTAATAAATAGTTCAACATAAAGTGCCAGTTGCACCAACAACGTAATAAATAGTTCAACATAAAGTGCCAGTTGCACCAACAACGTAATAAATAGTTCAACATAAAGTGTACCATTTAAAATAAAGAAGTGCCAGTGATTGACCTCAATCCCTCCTATTCTTCCAATATCCTGATGAAAAATAAAATCTCTCTGTTGCATAGGCCACTGTTTGATCAACGCGAATTGGGTGTGGGTCCTTGTACTCCGAGTCGGGCTAACGTCCACGCTAGCTTCCACGCTAGCTGCTATATGTTTTGCATTGAGGTGATACTTGAGGCTTGATGTGCTGCGGTGATATGCAAATTCCTTTTTGCGTGATTTGCAAAACAACCGTGCTCTTATCGACGCTTCCATCCGTCCGTTTTTTAAAACAAAATGTCCCATCCACGGGGCCAAGCAAAGCGGTCTCATCAGCTTCTTCGTTCACGTTTGACTATTGTTCACTGTGGTTTGTTGTTGTCTGAAGTCATGAGCGTTAGTTGGTGCTCCAGTATAATCGGTACCCCTGAAACTCATCCAGTGAGAAACGTTCCGCGGTACAAAAATAAGTGCGATTAAAATGTGTTAATTTTTTTAACGCGTTAATTTTTGTGTAATTAATTCATCTTAATTAACGCGTTAAAGTCCCGGCCCTATTAAATATGTAACATATAGTACTGAGTTATGATATCATTAAAAATATATCATAAAAAATAAAAAGTTACATAATTAAAAAAATACACATCCTGTTCTTCGGATTTAGCAGCCAGGTATACAGTAATAGGGTTAGGGTTAACCTCTTAAGGGTTAGGGTTAACCTCTTAAGGGTTGGGTTAACCTCTTAAGGGTTAGGGTTAACCTCTTAAGGGTTAGGGTTAACCTCTTAAGGGTTAATAATAATAATACATGGGATTTTTATAGCGCTTTTCCTGACGCTCAAAGACGCTTTACATAAAATCAGAACAAAAACAATACAAACACATTTTAAAAAAAGGGCGGGGCATCTCTAAGCTGTCGACCAATCACAGCCCTCAGAGTAGGACCCTGTGGTCAGTCTTTTATTAAATGTCTCTGTTTGTGTTTGTGAAGAAGAGCTGCTGTCCGTCATGGCCGCTCATAAACAGCTTCTTTTTATTAAACCTGATAACGCCTCCCTGCAGATCTCAGATTAAACGAGTTCCTGCAAAAACACAATATTAATTTATGGACGCGCAGGGAGGCAAACAAATTATTTGGAGGCAGATCCCCGCGGAGAGGAGGCCGTAAAAATAAAACATTCTCCGTGATGGACGTCTGCATTAAAGCACGAGAAGAGGAGGAAGGACACACCTGTACTTTGCTTGAGTATTTCAGAGGCAAATACGGTGCTTTTTATGTATTTGAACACCCACAGTTTGGTATAAAACACATGAAATTGTATGATATATACTGTACTAATATACAACGTTCTTTATCTACATTCGGTCAACATTTAATCAAATAAAATCCTCTTGAAGGAATAACTATAATCATAAAATAATAACGAAGAGAGCTTTCTGCATAACGAGTACTTTTACTTCTGATGGAGCACATTCAGTGATATTACTTTAAGTAGTTCTGAGATGGGTCATTGTGTCTTTCTTTTCTACTTTACGAACTTGATTTGATGCTAAAACCTGTACTTTTACTCGGGTAACATTTTAAATCACGTCTTTAACTTGTAGTAGAGTATTTAAAGATTATAGTATTTATACTTTAAGGAAAGGATCTGAGTTCGAGGGTCAACGCTGTTTGTGTCCGTCATGAAACACGCTTTGTACAAACAGGACGAGCATTTACTTTAAAACTAGAAACGTTAAATATCGTCACACAGAAGTTCACGACTTCATGTTTTTGAGATATGAGAAAAATAATTGACAAAAACAAAATAAAGTACATTTTTGTTTCGGGTTCTAATTTTTAATTATTGCAGAATTCCATTTTTCTAAATCTGAAATTCAAAAAAAAGTAAGACATTTGAAAATCACAGAATGGGAAAGTGAAAAATAATCTGAACATTTAAAAAAAAAGATTATTAAGAACAAACCTTTTCAGAAAAATAATCAAAACAATTTTTTCCTGAGTTCTATTTTTTCTGATAATATTAAATGATCTCCATCATTTCTCCTTCAGTCCCCCCCCCCCACCCTTCATCAGGTAGTAACATAACATGAACTCCTCTCAGACGAGGAGGTGCAACCATTACAGGAAACAATGAGGAGCGTCGCCCTGACAACCAGAGCCCCATCTGTTCTGCACTAATGACCTCACACACACACACACACACACACACACACACACACACACACACACACACACACACACACACACACACACACACACACACACACACACACACACACACACACACACACACACACACACCTGAATCCTTCACTCAGAGCTCTGGTGCCCAACCTGCGGCTCGAGGCCCTCCGAGAGGTCAGAGGATTATTAAGCAGCGCTGTGTTCAGGGTCTGTGGGAAACATACATTATTATGTATAACACACATTGAGAAACATCCTGTCGGCATTACGGAGGCGGAATAAAAACATCATGTGTGAAATATCATCAATAACTGGAGGGCATCAGCATCGGGTTAATGTGAAGAGCCTGGAGTGAAACGTCTGAATCTGAAATACTTTGTTTAAACAAAATATACAAACAAATATTCAGTTTCTTCCAATGTTCTCTTGTTATATTTCTTCTTTCTCTTCTGTAAATGTTGACCTCCCTCCATGACCTCCCTGCAGACGAGACATTCAGGTGACTTATTTTAAACGGGAACTTCTCACGTCGGGGTGGAAGGAGAGGATGAAGGTCGGAGGAACCAATGGGAATCGAGCTGAAAAACAAAAGTTCATCCGAGACCTCGGGGGGGATTTAACCCTCTGATTATTTCCACGCTCGTTCAGAAGAAATGAAAAACTGCAGCGTGAAATCAAAACTCACGGGGCCAGGGTGCATTCAAGTGCTCCATGAAGAACAAAGTGTGGTGCATTCAAGTGCTCCATGAAGAACAAAGTGTGGTTCATTCAAGTGCTCCATGAAGAACAAAGTGTGGTGCATTCAAGTGCTCCATGAAGAACAAAGTGTGGTGCATGCAAGTGCTCCATGAAGAACAAAGTGTGGTGCATTCAAGTGCTTAATGAAGAACAAAGTGTGGTGCATTCAAGTGCTTCATGAAGAACAAAGTGTGGTGCATTCAAGTGCTCCATGAAGAACAAAGTGTGGTGCATTCAAGTGCTCCATGAAGAACAAAGTGTGGTGCATTCAAGTGCTCCATGAAGAACAAAGTGTGGTGCATTCAAGTGCTCCATGAAGAACAAAGTGTGGTGCATTCAAGTGCTTTAAGAAGAACAAAGTGTGGTGCATTCAAGTGCTTCATGAAGAACAAAGTGTGGTGCATTCAAGTGCTTCATGAAGAACAAAGTGTGGTGCATTCAAGTGCTCCATGAAGAACAAAGTGTGGTGCATTCAAGTGCTTCATGAAGAACAAAGTGTGGTGCATTCAAGTGCTTCATGAAGAACAAAGTGTGGTGCATTCAAGTGCTTCATGAAGAACAAAGTGTGGTGCATTCAAGGGCTGCATGAAGAACAAAGTGTGGTGCATTCAAGTGCTCCATGAAGAACAAATTGTGGTGCATTCAAGTGCTTCATGAAGAACAAAGTGTGGTGCATTCAAGTGCTTTATGAAGAACAAAGTGTGGTGCATTCAAGTGCTTCATGAAGAAGAAAGTGTGGTGCATTCAAGTGCTTCATGAAGAACAAAGTGTGGTGCATTCAAGTGCTCCATGAAGAACAAAGTGTGGTGCATTCAAGTGCTCCATGAAGAACAAAGTGTGGTGCATTCAAGTGCTTCATGAAGAACAAAGTGTGGTGCATTCAAGTGCTTCATGAAGAACAAAGTGTGGTGCATTCAAGTGCTTCATGAAGAACAAAGTGTGGTGCATTCAAGTGCTTCATGGAGAACAAACTGTGGTGCATTCAAGTGCTTCATGAAGAACAAAGTGTGGTGCATTCAAGTGCTTCATGAAGAACAAAGTGTGATGCATTCAAGTGCTTCATGAAGAACAAAGTGTGGTGCATTCAAGTGCTTAATGAAGAAAAAAGTGTGGTGCATTCAAGTGCTTGAGTGAGACCAGAGCATGGTGTGTTGAAGTGCTTTAAAAAAACATTAACGTGGTGCGTTCAATAGCAACTGCAGACCAAAAGTTAACTTAGAAAATACACAAAAGAACTACGAAGACACCGAAAGAACTACAAAGACACCAAAACAAAAATATATTGACAGTTAATGTGAACATAAAAGCTCACATGACCTCCTTTAGAAGTGACCCTCAGTCTCCTCCTGACTCCTGATTGGCCGAGAGCTGCTCACTTCTGATTGGCTGAAATAAAAAAAAGCTGATTAGCAGTCTCACAGCGAAGAGGTGCATCGTGGGAACAAACAACAAAGTAAATCGGTGACACGGGGGGGGGGGGGGGGGGGGTACATCGTCTCCTTGACCCCCTCCTCCCCAAGATTCCCCTTCTCCCCAAATAATCCCCCCCCCCCCCCCCCCCCCCCTAGTCTCCTTGATTAATGGACTGGCCGACTGTCAGCTGGTGAGCTTTCAGACGCTGCTCGTGCCAACAAACCCCCCACCGCTGACTACTGGGAAATTAACATTGGGATGGATGGGGGAGGGGGGGAGAAGGGGGGGGGTTGGCATGATGTTACCCCTCCTCCCTCTCTCCCCCCCCCCCACTCCCCCCTCTGGATTTTGTTGTGATGATGATTTCCCGCCCGGAGTTTCTCGGCTCGGCGTCAAAAAAAAACCTCCTCAATTCTCCAAATCTCATTAAAGTGAACGAGCTGCAGATCAAAGACATCCAGGAAGACGTGTACTTTTACTGCAGACGTGTACTTTAACATGTACCTTTACTTTAACGTGTACCTTTACTACAGTCGTGCACTTTTACGTGTACTTTTACTACAGAGTTCCAGATTCACTCGTAATAAAAATTGTAAAATGATATTATTTTTTTCAGTTTTGATGATACTTTAATTGTATCTTCTTTGTATAATATTTGTGATATTGCTCAGAAATTGTTGAAACTTCGGGCCTTTTGTAAGAAACAAAACTGAGAAGTCAAACATTATTCTCTAAAACGTTCTTGTGAAATTCTTCAGAAACTTGTTTTAATCGACCCCTTACTTTAGGGCACACTGGAGTTCGTTTGTTTGCAGCCTTTATTTAACCCGCTGAAAATCCCATTGAGATCAACGAACTCTTTTTCAAGGGAGACCTGCAGCTCATTGGTTCCACATAAAAACAGTGGTAATTAGGTAGTGGTAGTTTCAAAGTCTCAAAAATACTCCAACTACTGCACAAACTGGATGAATGTGAAGTGTGTAGTTAAAGGAGGATGAGAGTGTAACTAAGGAGCTCTATGGAGTGACTCTGATGGTTACTGGACTCAGGATTCATTCATTTGGATTCCCGCTGTATGAAGAAATTAAAGGACGGAGCAAGTGGAAACAATTCACAAAGGGATTTTTGTGTTTAAAGCACATGCTCAAAGTAAGCCGGATTCTGCCGATGTGTTTCTGTGGATTCAAAAGTTGTAAATAATCTACAAAATGGAGGAGACCGATCTGATCGGAGCAACTGACAAATCATCCAACTGAAACCGGCATGGACGATGACTGTTTTAAAAATGCGCTTATCCAGAAAAGCCTGGTTTGGACACTTTACGGGCAGAAGAAACATTTCTATTAAAGAAAGAATTATACATTTCTGTCTTTTTAGGCCTTTAATACTAACTTGAATTTGTATTCAAATTAATTAATCAACACTTTTTTATATTTTATTGTAATGTAGAGACAAGGCTTTTAGCGACAATCATGTATTTCGTTACAATTATATGTACACTTTTTTTTAAATGTATAAATATAATATTTGGCCTCAAATCATCTGAGGCCTGGCGTACCCCCTGCCCCCCCCAACCACTGTATTAGAAGCACAGAGTCTCTATCAAAGAAAGATCCAACAGGAGCAAAGCGTGCTGCGTTCAAATGCTCCAATAAAAACAACGCTATAATGAGATCTAAGTGTGGTGCATTCAAATGCAGATAGGAAGCCTGTCACTCTTAGCGCTGTTTAACATGTGAAGTGACGAGATGTTATTTTGAATAATGTCTCGGTTTGGACGATCGTCTTCTTCTTCTGCTGATAAATAATCATCTGGCGGTGCGTTCAGGCGTCTCTGCATAAACATGAATACATCTCCCCGCTCCGTGTCGAACATAAATCCTGGGGGTTTCCGTGTTTAACGTATTCATGGTCTTCCTCTCAGCGTCCGGAGGTCCGGGGCAGGACTCCCCGGGCCTGAGCGTGAATACATTCCCCGGGTCGCGAGGAGGTCCCTGAACCTCTCACCGCGGCGATGTTTCACACCGACAGCTTGTTATTTACCGCCCCGCTCTTCTTCTGCATATTTAAATATATCTGACGGTCACATGACACCAAGCTGCAGAGAAACAGGGTTTAACCCTCCAGGATGCACTTCTTGGTCCAAATGCTTATTTTCCACATTTCATTTGGCGATACCTTTGGTTGTGTTTTTCGATGCATTTTGGAAATCTAATTTAATTTTTTCTAATGTTTTAAAATTCATTGGGTGAAAAATTGACCTCGACCACTCGGGACAAAAATGTCCGATGCCGAAAAATGTGATAAAAACATTATCTTCAAATATCTTTTCCACCACTTTTTTAGGTTCAGTCTTTAAAGGCCTGATCAAAATGATTGAATGATTTTCAGGATTTTAACCCTTTCAATGCCATTTTGAAAACATAAAAAACAACACTGATTTCATGTTTGGAAAAAACGGTTTAATTATACCTGACGGTCACATGACACCAAGCCGCAGAGGCTGTGGAGAAACAGGGTTTAAACAGAAGGACGTGTTCTGCTGATGGTCAGGTGTTTATTGAGAGTCTCTCCTCCAATAGGAGCGCGAGGGTGACATAGTGATGTCACTGTGTTGCTGAACAGTGGGATAGCCTCTGCAGACCATCTACATGCACTAACAGCTACAGAACTCACGACAGAGAGGGATAGGGCCTCTAGCTCTATTGTGTGTGTGTTATCATTGGCTGCAGGAAACTGATTACAGAGGGATCAAATCATCAGAACATAAATTACATGTTTCCGTGTAAATGCTTCCTAGTTTTAATGAGAAAACAAGCAAGTTTTCCTCATCTCTTAAATCCTCTTTACTAACTTACCTCACTTTAAAACTAGTAGAAATGCCACCGTGTAAAATATGATTCCACAGGTACAGTATGAGCATTGAACAGAATTCAAGTTAAAGTGAATGTGAGAGGAAATGAATAACTGGCACACGCAAAACAGAAAGCTAAAATCTCACGAGGTGAACTTGAGAGGTCTGCTTTAGTGTTGCTCCTGTTTTATGCATAAATGTTATTTATAGGTAAAAACATGCTCACAGTATTTATTTAGCTGAGTTCAAAGGAATCCAGATCCTTAAACTAAACCATACTTTAAAGTCCTTCTTTACGTTTTCAGCAACGCACACTGAGGTCTAACCCTGAATGCAAACACACGCCTGTCCTCTTACACCGGACTGCTCTACAATCAATAAACCTGCATCATGCAGAAGAGCAGCAGGACGAAACAGGAAGTGAATTAAATACAGAAATAAGTAGAACAATAATATCAATTAAATGTTCAAAGACAATCAGGTCTCCTGAGCAGCAGCCGGCTTTCAGAGTGAGATCCACCAACGCTCACTCTGACTCAGCTGCGTGTGTGTGTGTGTGTGTGTGTGTGTGTGTGTGTGTGTGTGTGTGTGTGTGTGTGTGTGTGTGTGTGTGTGTGTGTGTGTGTGACCTGGGGACCCTGCAGGGTGGTGTCTGACCTTGGGCTGTACAACTGGTTAACACTGCATGTGAACAAGACCCTCCCGTGTGTGTGTGTGTGTGTGTGTGTGTGTGTGTGTGTGTGTGTGTGTGTGTGTGTGTGTGTGTGTGTGTGTGTGTGTGTGTGTGTGTGTGTGTTGTGTGTGTTGCCTCTAGATACACTTACCCCACCTCTCTCTCTCTCTCCCCCTCCCCCCTCACATTTCAGCTCTTTTGTTTGGCTCGGTGGCTTCTTCCTCTGAGGATCGCAGGAGGAGAAGAAGAAGAAGAGGGGTGAGGAAGATGGGGGGAGGGAGTAAAACTTCTTCTTCTACACCCTCCTCTTCCCCCCCCCCCCCCCCCCCCCCTCCCTCTCCTCTCCCCTTCAGATCCAGAGTCCCTGTTTCAAACTCCCCGCTGCACTCAGCATCTGCTGCAGGATGAATAAATGAACTGACTGACAGAGGCCCGTCTTAATTGTGGCTGAAAGCCGGCTTTTCTCCCCGCTAATTAGCAGATTGCGGCGTTAAATGATTCAAAAAGTCGGAGCTTATACGATCATCACTTATTCAGCCGGCGAGCGGCGAAACATGGCGAAATTAATTTACTCCAATTAGCCGCCGCTGTCAGCGCGCATCACTGCAGGAGAACTCTTTAAAAAGTAATGCTTTATTTTGTCCTTTGGTTTTTCTTACATCTGATGCTCGCTGGAGGGAAACGGGGCGAACATAACGAGAGCGAGGGAAGTCACACACACACACACACACACACACACACACACACACACAGACACACAGACACACGCTCACACACAGAGGTGGACGATATCTTCAGATGTTGGACGATCGGTTTTCACTCGTTCTTAGAAATATAAGAACTTCCATTTCTTCTCGCTGACCACCGTTTCAAATACTTTCATTGGGTTTGTTAACCTTTGGTCAACGTTTGAATATCAATCTGAGTTTATTCATAAAGCCCAGTATCACAAACTGTACTTCTGTCTCAGAATATGAAAATCACCCTCTGCCCACCCTCACATCGGACCAGCACAACTCCCCTTTATAATTTAAAGCCTAAAGTCTAGACCCTATTATATGAATAAAGCTTTATTTATATAACACTGTTCATACAGCACATTTACAAAATGGCGCACATCACAAGTTAGAAATAAACCTCGAGAAATCCCCCTCCATTCGGATCTTTACAGAAACAACAGGCTAAGCGAAAACAAGGCGGTAAAAGGGATGACGATACAAATAAAATACAATAAAATAATATATGATTCTTCTCAGAAAAATAAATCACAAGCCTACGTGAATCGCTCAGCAAACCTCAGTTTTCACACGTATAAATGCGTCCATCACTTCCTCCGGCACGCCGACTGCTTTCAAACGGTTTATGACTTTGTTTTTGTCGATGGGGCTTCAACGCTTAGAGCTAAATTCACAAACTGCATCGACATAGCCCTGAGTGACTGCATCATGGATGTTTAGGAACTTAACAACAGTTCATATATAAGCTTGAAAACAGCTACAGTGACAGGCAGAGGTTAATATATCGGTGAAAAGCAGGACACCCTGAGCACCGTCTGACGGACTCATGAGATTAGACTTCGTGCTTTTTCCTCTAAATATTCAAACCAACGAGCACCTACAATAACTACAACTCAAATATGCAATTTTTCCTCATTTCTAAGCTTCAACCAGACGTCTGTGTGTGTCTGCAGTCTTCACACCCGCCTGTGATTGGCTCTCCTGGCTGTGATGTCATGGATCCTGCAGGTACAGGTGTTGATCTGATATCTGGATGAAAGATGACTCTCTGCAGCAGGTTTTCGAAGGTGTCGTCTCGGTGTGTTTGTGTCACAGCTGAGTGTGAGTTTCTGCTCGGCAGTTTTCCATATGTTCCATCATTAAAGCTGTAAATGTTGCATCACTCCAGAGACGACAGATGTTGCTGCAGAGACGATTCATTAACAAGCGTCGAAATCCCGCGAGAGTTCGGACGTCACGCTCTCCGACATCCCGTTCAGATTTATCTCTGTTAGAGAAAATGTTATCTGATTAATCCGGGGTGCGGTCAGGTCGTCTTTATTCTCATTTTAGAGAGTAAGGGTGTTATATATCAGTATGTAGTGTCTACTTTAAAGAGTTCTCTCCTGCTGATGTTCAGGTGTATATCAGTATGTAGTGTCTCTACTTTAAAGAGTCCTCTTCTGCTGATGTTCAGGTGTATATCAGTATGTAGTGTCTCTACTTTAAAGAGTCCTCTCCTGCTGATGTTCAGGTGTATATCAGTATGTAGTGTCTCTACTTTAAAGAGTCCTCTCCTGCTGATGTTCAGGTGTATATCACTATGTAGTGTCTACTTTAAAGAGTCCTCTCCTGCTGATGTTCAGGTGTATATCAGTATGTAGTGTCTACTTTAAAGAGTCCTCTCCTGCTGATGTTCAGGTGTATATCAGTATGTAGTGTCTCTACTTTAAAGAGTCCTCTCCTGCTGATGTTCAGGTGTATATCAGTATGTAGTGTCTCTACTTTAAAGAGTCCTCTCTTGCTGATGTTCAGGTGTATATCAGTATGTAGTGTCTCTACTTTAAAGAGTCCTCTCTTGCTGATGTTCAGGTGTATATCAGTATGTAGTGTCTACTTTAAAGAGTCCTCTCCTGCTGATGTTCAGGTGTATATCAGTATGTAGTGTCTCTACTTTAAAGTGTCCTCTCCTGCTGATGTTCAGGTGTATATCAGTATGTAGTGTCTACTTTAAAGAGTCCTCTCCTGCTGATGTCCAGGTGTATATCAGTATGTAGTGTCTCTACTTTAAAGAGTCCTCTCCTGATGATGTTCAGGTGTATATCAGTATGTAGTGTCTCTACTTTAAAGAGTCCTCTCCTGTTGATGTTCAGGTGTATATCAGTATGTAGTGTCTCTACTTTAAAGAGTCCTCTCCTGCTGATGTTCAGGTGTATATCAGTATGTAGTGTTTCTACTTTAAAGAGTCCTCTCTTGCTGATGTTCAGGTGTATATCAGTATGTAGTGTTTCTACTTTAAAGAGTCCTCTCCTGTTGATGTTCAGGTGTATATCAGTATGTAGTGTCTCTACTTTAAAGAGTCCTCTCCTGCTGATGTTCAGGTGTATATCAGTATGTAGTGTTTCTACTTTAAAGAGTCCTCTCCTGCTGATGTTCAGGTGTATATTGTCTCTACTTTAAAGAGTCCTCTCCTGCTGATGTTCAGGTGTATATCAGTATGTAGTGTCTACTTTAAAGAGTCCTCTCCTGCTGATGTCCAGGTGTATATCAGTATGTAGTGTCTCTACTTTAAAGAGTCCTCTCCTGCTGATGTTCAGGTGTATATCAGTATGTAGTGTCTCTACTTTAAAGAGTCCTCTCCTGCTGATGTTCAGGTGTATATCAGTATGTAGTGTCTCTACTTTAAAGAGTCCTCTCCTGCTGATGTTCAGGTGTATATCAGTATATAGTGTCTCTAATTTAAGGAGTCCTCTCCTGCTGATGTTCAGGTGTATATCAGTATGTAGTGTCTCTACTTGAAAGAGTCCTCTCCTGCTGATGTTCAGGTGTATATCAATATGTAGTGTCTCTACTTTAAAGAGTCCTCTCCTGCTGATGTTCAGGTGTATATCAGTATGTAGTGTCTCTACTTTAAAGAGTCCTCTCCTGCTGATGTTCAGGTGTATATCAATATGTAGTGTCTCTACTTTAAAGAGTCCTCTCCTGCTGATGTTCAGGTGTATATCAGTATGTAGTGTCTCTACTTTAAAGAGTCCTCTCCTGCTGATGTTCAGGTGTATATCAGCATGTAGTGTCTCTACTTTAAAGAGTCCTCTCCTGCTGATGTTCAGGTGTATATCAGTATGTAGTGTCTCTACTTTAAAGAGTCCTCTCCTGCTGATGTTCAGGTGTATATCAGTATGTAGTGTCTCTACTTTAAAGAGTCCTCTCCTGCTGATGTTCAGGTGTATATCAGTATGTAGTGTCTCTACTTTAAAGAGTCCTCTCCTGCTGATGTTCAGGTGTATATCAATATGTAGTGTCTCTACTTTAAAGAGTCCTCTCCTGCTGATGTTCAGGTGTATATCAATATGTAGTGTCTCTACTTTAAAGAGTCCTCTCCTGCTGATGTTCAGGTGTATATCAGTATGTAGTGTCTCTACTTTAAAGAGTCCTCTCCTGCTGATGTTCAGGTGTATATCAGTATGTAGTGTCTCTACTTTAAAGAGTCCTCTCCTGCTGATGTTCAGGTGTATATCAGTATGTAGTGTCTCTACTTTAAAGAGTCCTCTCCTGCTGATGTTCAGGTGTATATCAGTATGTAGTGTCTCTACTTTAAAGAGTCCTCTCCTGCTGATGTTCAGGTGTATACCAGTATGTAGTGTCTCTACTTTAAAGAGTCCTCTCCTGCTGATGTTCAGGTGTATATCAGTATGTAGTGTCTCTACTTTAAAGAGTCCTCTCCTGCTGATGTTCAGGTGTATATCAGTATGTAGTGTCTCTACTTTAAAGAGTCCTCTCTTGCTGATGTTCAGGTGTTTATCAGTATGTAGTGTCTCTACTTTAAAGAGTCCTCTCCAGCTGATGTTCAGGTGTATATCAGTATGTAGTGTCTCTACTTTAAAGAGTCCTCTCCTGCTGATGTTCAGGTGTATATCAGTATGTAGTGTCTCTACTTTAAAGAGTCCTCTCCAGCTGATGTTCAGGTGTATATCAGTATGTAGTGTCTCTACTTTAAAGAGTCCTCTCCTGCTGATGTTCAGGTGTATATCAGTATGTAGTGTCTCTACTTTAAAGAGTCCTCTCTTGCTGATGTTCAGGTGTTTATCAGTATGTAGTGTCTCTACTTTAAAGAGTCCTCTCCAGCTGATGTTCATGTGTATATCAGTATGTAGTGTCTCTACTTTAAAGAGTCCTCTCCAGCTGATGTTCATGTGTATATCAGTATGTAGTGTCTCTACTTTAAAGAGTCCTCTCCAGCTGATGTTCAGGTGTATATCAGTATGTAGTGTCTCTACTTTAAAGAGTCCTCTCCTGCTGATGTTCAGGTGTATATCAGTATGTAGTGTATCTACTTTAAAGAGTCCTCTCCTGCTGATGTTCAGGTGTATATCAGTATGTAGTGTCTCTACTTTAAAGAGTCCTCTCCAGCTGATGTTCAGGTGTATATCAGTATGTAGTGTCAGAATGAATTTCTTCACACGTTCAATAAACGTTTTTGCAGGTGAAGGTTGTGATTTCTGACAGGCGAAAAAAAACGTTCCTAAAGGTTTCCTAAACTTCTCCTGCAACGTTTTCTCTCGACTCATTTCTTAATCTGCACTCTGACAGCTCACAGGAAGTGACATCACAGTTTTATCGTCCCGGAGACGCCTTTAAAAAACAAAAACTGTCACTTAGTTTTACAGAATAAATGAACGCGGGGTGAAGTGTGTCTCGATGTGATTTACCGAGTCCAGGTTCAGCTGCACATCGTCTGCTGCACACATGCTGCACACACACACACACACACACACACACACACACACACACACACACACACACACACACACACACACACACTGTAAAGCAGTCAGTCTGAATGATTCGATGTTAACAGTGCGTCCATAAAGCAGCTAATGTTCAGCAGCTGTGTCTGTATGTAACGGCTTCTTTAAATAAATATAATCACATCCACGTCCAGAACAGCGTGTGTGTGTGTGTGTGTGTGTGTGTGTGTGTGTGTGTGTGTGTGTGTGTGTGTGTGTGTGTGTGTGTGTGTGTGTGTGTGTGTGTGTGTGTGTGTGTGTGTGTGTGTGTGTGTGTGTGGACGCTTCACACACACACACACACACACACACACACACCTTCACAGGAACTACACAGCCTGCACACAGGTGAATGAAACATTATTAGTGATGAATAATGGCGAGAGAACGTTATCACGTTGACCTCTGACCTGTGTTCAGTCATATAAGATGCCATTGTATTCTCCTTTTGGACATTTGTGTAAATAGAGTTATAATTAGCGGAGGAATTATTGAGTTATGTGCTGTTAGGCCTTTGACCTTTGACCCCTAAATCTGATCGCTTCGCCCCGGGTTCCAGGTGGACGTTTGTGTCGAACTGAATAAAACCTCCAGGAGTTCATCAGATTTACCTCTCTCCTGTCAGAGGCTTTTGTCCTTCTAAGAATAATACTATGAAGTAAATACCTCTTTAAGGATATCAAAGTAAATGGATTGAGTTTATATAAAGAGGTGGGAGAAGTACTAAGTAAAAGTAGAAATACTACAGTCCACACGGCGGCGTGTGTTGAAGCTTCAACGCTTCTGCCCATTCACTTTCAATGGGGTGACCTCACTCTTTGCCAAACTGCATTGTGGGAGCGTTGCTTCGCGTAACTTGCGTTACTCGCTTCAAAAGTTGAGCAATTTTCAACTTTTCAAGTTTCGGTGGAAGCGTCAGCCAATCAAATCATATGCCAGTACAAGCTCCAGCCAATCAAACCGTGTGCTTTTGGGTCTGGGGCCGGAGATTCATGTGATTGGTTGTTGGTCGAGTTTCAGACACGCCCACCGGCAAGCTTCAACGCACGCCGCCGTGTGGACGCTGCGTAAAGGTACTCTTAAGTGGAAGTGCAAAAGTATTAGCATCAAAATAAATCTAACGTACCAAAAGTAAAAGCACTTGTTGTGTGTATGTCCCATTTAAGAATCATATTACATTTCTGGATAGATAGATTGATAGATAGATATATAGATAGATAGATAGATAGATAGATAGATAGATAGATAGATAGACAGATAGATAGATAGATAGATAGATAGATAGATAAATGGACAGATAGATAGACAGATAGATAGACAGATAGATAGATATGTCTCGTGATTACCCCTCCCTGTATTTAGTCTTGTCTCTTCCTGTGTTCAGTGTTGGTTCGTCTTTTGTTGTTGACTGAGTTCACCGGTGAGTGTTCTGTTTGTCCGAGTTATATTATTTTATCCTTGAAATAAAGGTATAATCAGTTTTAGGAAGGATTTTGAATTTCCTCTCTCTTTGTGATTCCCAGCCTGCTAGCCCCAGGCATGCTAGCTCCCTGCCTCACAATTCCCAATATGTTCTCTGGAACTCATCTGGCTTTTGGAGGTCCATCACGGAGCCTCCAAACGGCTCCTAAAAGAAGGATTCCAGGCTAGCAGCCCAAGCCCCAGCAGTCATGGTACCGTGCTCCAGTACAGGCCCCAGCAGCCATGGTACCGTGCTCCAGTACAGGCCCCAGCAGCCATGGTACCGTGCTCCAGTACAGGCCCCAGCAGCCATGGTACCGTGCTCCAGTACAGGCCCCAGCAGCCATGGTTCCATGCTCCAGAGCCGGCCCACACAGCCATGGTTCCGTGTTCCGGTTCCATGCCCAGAAGCCATAGTTCCGGCTCCAGAACCAGCCCACATAGCCATGGTTCCAGCCCCAGTTCTGGCCCCAGCAGCCATGGTTCCGGCCTTAGTCCTGGCCCCAGCAGCCAATTGTTCCGGCTCCAGAACTGGCCCACAAAGCCATGGATCCGTGCACCAGTACCGGCCCACACAGCCATGCTTCTCTGCTCCATTACCTGGCTTACACAGCCAGGGTCCAGGCTTCTGTTCCGTGCCCAACAGCCATGGTTCCGGCTCCATAACCGGCCCCAGCAGCCATGGTTTCTGCTCCAGTACTGGCTCTCCGGCCGACTCCAGCTCCCCGTGTCCTGTCAGCATTCTGGCCAACTCCAGCCCCCCGTGTTGTTCCCAACTCCATGTCCTGTCCCGTTGGAGCTCCCGCCGACTACTCTCCCGCCGGGGGTCCTGCCTACCCTATGTCCTGTGCCGTTGGAGGTCCCGCCGACTGCTCTCCTGCCGGGGGTCCTGCCGACCCTATGTCCTGTCCCGTTGGAGGTCCTGCCAAATACTCCTCTGCCGGGGGCCCTGCCAATCTTATGTCCTGCGCCGTTGGAGGTCCCGCCGACTACTCTTCTGCCGGGGGTCCTGTCAACGCCTTGTCCTGTTCCGTTGGAGGTCATGCCGCCACCTGTCTTGCCGGGGGTCCTGCCAACTCGTGGTCCTCTTCCATGGGGGATCCTGCCGAAGCCTGTCCCACCGGCTCCGGTTCCTGCCCGGCCTCCGGAGCTGTCCCGTCGCCGCCTGCAGCGCCCTCGAGCCCGGCTCCCTGAGAGCCGCTGTCTTCACCCTCATGCTCGGCCCCCTGAGTTCGCCCGCGGTGGTCTTCGCCCCTCCATGGTCTCTGCCGTGCCCCCGGGCCTCCGCCCGAGACCCCCACCATGGACTCTGCCTTGCCCCCGGGCCGTCCGCCCAAGACCCCCTTCTCGGCTTCTGCCTTGCCCCCGGGCCGTCTGCCCAAACCCGTCCTCCAGACCCCCTCCACCCACCCTGGTGGTCCTAGTCTTGTCTCTTCCTGTGTTCAGTGTTGGTTCGTCTTTTGTTGGTGACTGAGTTCACCGGGAGTGTTCTGTTTGTTCGAGTTATTTTTATATCCTTGAAATAAAGGTGTTATCAGTTTATTCTGCATTTGGGTCCTGCTTCCTTCACTCTACCGTAACAGATGGATGGATGGGTAGGTAGATGGATGGATAGAGAGAGAGAGAGAGAGAGAGAGAGAGAGAGAGAGAGAGAGAGTTGGGGAATCATTAAATAAAGCACTTCTTTGTAATTAGATAACTAAACATAAGGAAGGACTCTTGTAAATGTGTGAAAGCGTCCCTTTGTGTTAGTTTTAGTTGAGTTGTCCTAAATGTCTTCACTCACAGTGAATGTAATTGAAGGTAACGCTCCTCTTGTAACGGCCTCCTCTCAGCAGGCGGTAGATTTAATACATTCCTCTCCAACGT
Source organism: Notothenia rossii (assembly GCF_949606895.1). Lineage (NCBI taxonomy): Eukaryota > Metazoa > Chordata > Actinopteri > Perciformes > Nototheniidae > Notothenia > Notothenia rossii. The sequence continues at coordinate 95,542,916 of NC_136901.1, forward strand.
GCCGTGGTGTCACTCGTGTGTGTGTGTGTGTGTGTGTGTGTGTGTGTGTGTGTGTGTGTGTGTGTGTGTGTGTGTGTGTGTGTGTGTGTGTGTGTGTGTGTGTGTGTGTGTGTGTGTGTGTGTGTGTGTGTGTGTGTGTGTGTGTGTGTGTGTGTGTGTGTGTGTGTGTGTGTGTGTGTGTTTTATCCAAAGCACCCGAAGGTCCGAGTGTCTTCAAACATCTCGTCCTTCACATCTCTCTCTCTCTCGTCTCTCTCTCTCGTCTCTCTCTCTCTCGACTCTCTCTCTCGTCTCTCTCTCTCTCGTCTCTCTCTCACGGCTCTCTCTCGGCCCTCTCTCTCCTCCATCAGCACAGATGAGTCGTTACGCTCAGCGAGTCGTTGCGCTCAGCGAAGGCTCATCCTGAACGTGTGGGAGTTTTTAATATCGAGCAGAGAAGAACGTCCTGGGACCAGTTTGGCTTTTCATCAATCTGACATTTCCTTTTTTTGGGAGGGTGTTGTTTTGTTTCCTCGCTCCTCCTCGCCCACACCGCCCAGATACAAAGACTCAGAACAAAGGCTTCTTATTGTAGGAATCAGGGGCCTCTCTCAGGGAGCTGGACTACACAGAGGTGGATGTTTTTCCAATAAAGGCTGAGGGAATATTATGAAACCTCTCTTGTTTTGCAATGAAGCTCTGCTCCGCTTTCATTTCTGCTCTTTTTACACAAATTAGAAATCAAAGGAGGAGGAGCTGAACACCAAGAGAGCAGCTCGAGTGAGGAGACGCTGGAGGTTAGGGTACCGTTTGGTTTAAGGGAGTAAAGCACACTAGTTCAGATACCCTACTCTACTGAAGACTAAGGGACAGGTTTGCTTCATGTGTGAAGACGACGACGTCAGACACACATTTCCCAGAAAGCACAAAGATTTAGCGGAACTTGAAAAATGATGATTTATGAAAGGTCCCATGACATGGCCATTTCTACTGATCATAGTTCATTGTTGAGGATCTACTAGAATACATTCACATTGTTCAATGTTCCAAACTCACATTGGTTTCTCATCCAGCATCTCTGTATAGTCTGTGTATTCACTCTCTGTCCTACACGGCCTGTTGGAGCTCCTCCCCCCCCCCCCCCCCCTCCCTGTGAGCGCAGTGGCCGTCTGCTACACAGCGAGACACACTGAACCCAGCCCGAACACACACACACACCCGCAGCCTGGCTGGGAGTTTGTGTGTGTGCCCAGGCTGAGTTCAGCTGTGTCTCGCTGTCTCGCAGACCCCACACCAGTGAGCCGGCTCACAGTGTCCGCTCCTCGCAGCAGCGAGCCTCGCAACGTCCCACCGAGTGTGTGTGTGTGAGGAAGTCCGCGGATTGGTCGAAACGTAACGTCTCCGCGGACGTAACGTAGACATAATCAGCTGTTGTTTTTGTCCAGTATTAAGCCTGCTGTAATGTGTTGGTAACAGTCATTTTTGGTCCATTTGGAGCAATCTGCGGAGCCGTTACGTTACGTCACTATACCCGAAATACGTCACAGAACCCAGGAAGTAAACAATGGAAAAGAGAGATCTCCAACGAGGCGTTCAGGCGCAGACAGGTCTTCTCTGTGTTAGAGCTTTACCCCTACAGGGTGGACTTTGAGGGTTAGAGACTCTGCAGACCGTTCACATGCAGAAACTACAGAACAAAAGGAGACGGGTCAGAACCAGAGAAGCAGGACGTGGGACCTTTAAAACTTTCCAGAAAACGAATGAATTCAAAATCAGGCAATCATCTGTCATAAATATTGCGTTAATCAAAACATAAGTATTTGAAGCTTTGGTTTAAGGGAGTAGAACACACTTCAGATACTCTTTGTAACTCTACTGAAGGACGGGTTTTAAGAATCTATTTGACTTTGCATTTCTAGATTCTAGATGTTTAGCAGCGTCATCGTGGGATGGAGCTGCCTCTGAGTCTGGGGGTTTCTGTCCTGATGACAGACTGAACACTTTGGAGGTGTCCAAACTACGGCCCTCAGCTCATTCAAAAGGTCTACTGCAGTATGTCCCACGGATTAAACTGCTGCTTGTCTTCTATTGTACTTCTTAAATATAAATGTAAGCATATATCACACAGTAGTATTCATGTGTTGATGACACCACTTTTCAAATACATTCAGTCGGAAACATGTTCTAACAAATCCAAGTTGATAAGAAGCCCAATGACTTCTTTCCACAACCAGCTTGAAATGAACTCTTCCTATTTCTCCTTATCGTCCTCACTCTGAGGATCTCTGAGGGATGACCAACAGAAGCAGCAATCGTTGACCTATCTGATTGATTTAGCTAACTTCACTTATGAGGCCATAAACCTCCAGAGCGGCCCAGCCCTTCCTATATTGTTCTGAACGTGGCCCTCTGTGAACACAGTGTGGACCCCCCGGCTTCAGACGCACAGAATAACCTCTGATCACGTGTGGAGGAGACGATGTCAGAACCAGAAGCAGGTTGATATCCAGGCAGGTGCACAGACGAGGAGTTACACTCGGTGTATTTGGTGCGTTCCTAAACACAGTGAAAGAAGATCATTCCCAAAAGAGATACCAAGAACCACGTAGACTTTAACGTGAGCAAACTCTTGTGGAAACGTAATAGATTAGAACGTCTCTTCAGGTTCTGGGAGATTTGCTGCTTTTCTACAGCTAACCTTGAATCTGCTCAACATACAAACAACACATAAAGAAAACACACGTTATATATTATTATATATTAAAGATTAGCGTTGACTCCACTTCCAGAGATAGAATTACTAACAAAGCACTTATATACTAATAAAGGGCTGGCTTATCTAAAGCCAGTTGAGTAGCACTTGAAATGTTTGGCTCTATGAAACCTGATGAACTTATATGATTCTGTTTTCTTCAAGGTTGTATCTTGTTGGTCGAACGCACTTATTGTAAGTCTCTCTGGATAAAAGCCTCAGCTAAATGTAATGCAATGGAATGGAATGGAATGGAATGTCTGATGGTTGGAGGTGGGTTTCTTGCAAAAAGGCCATTTTTGTGTTTAAATGTTTTTGATGGTTAATCACATTGTTACGTAATGAATGTAATATAAAGTAATGGAATGGAATGGAATGGAATGGAATATAAAGTAATGGAATGGAATATAAGGTAATGGAATGGAATGGAATGGAATATAAAGTAATGGAATGGAATATAAAGTAATGGAATGGAATATAAAGTAATGGAATGGAATGGAATATAAAGTAATGGAATGGAATGGAATGGAATGGAATGGAATGGAATGGAATGGAATGGAATGGAAAGTAAAGTAAAGTAAAGTAAAGGAATGGAATGGAATGGAATATAAAGTAATGGAATGGAATGGAAAGTAAAGTAAAGTAAAGTAAAGGAATGGAATGGAATGGAATGGAAAGTAAAGTAAAGTAAAGTAAAGGAATGGAATGGAATGGAATATAAAGGAATGGAATGGAATGGAATATAAAGTAATGGAATGGAATGGAATATAAAGTAATGGAATGGAATGGAAAGTAAAGTAAAGTAAAGTAAAGGAATGGAATGGAATGGAATGGAAAGTAAAGTAAAGTAAAGTAAAGGAATGGAATGGAATGGAATATAAAGTAATGGAATGGAATGGAATGGAATGGAATGGAATATAAAGTAATGGAATGGAATGGAATGGAATGGAATGGAATATAAAGTAATGGAATGGAATAGAATGGAATGGAATGGAATGGAATGGAATGGAATGGAATATAAAGTAATGGAATGGAATGGAATATAAAGTAATGGAATGGAATGGAATATAAAGTAATGGAATGGAATGTAATATAAAGTAATGGAATGGAATATAAAGTAATGGAATGGAATGGAATGGAATGGAATGGAATATAAAGTAATGGAATGGAATGGAATGGAATGGAATGGAATATAAAGTAATGGAATGGAATATAAAGTAATGGAATGGAATAGAATGGAATGGAATGGAATGGAATATAAAGTAATGGAATGGAATGGAATATAAAGTAATGGAATGGAATGGAATATAAAGTAATGGAATGGAATGTAATATAAAGTAATGGAATGGAATATAAAGTAATGGAATGGAATGGAATGGAATGGAATGGAATGGAATATAAAGTAATGGAATGGAATGGAATGGAATGGAATGGAATGGAATATAAAGTAATGGAATGGAATATAAAGTAATGGAATGGAATGGAATGGAATGGAATATAAAGTAATGGAATGGAATGGAATGGAATGGAATGTGATGGAATGGAATGTGATGTAATGAAATGTTACATGGAGACACGTTCTAATTTAAAACTGCTGTGTGATGTTTTCGTGGAGGATTTTTACGCTTGTTCTTTTTCAAATAAATAATTATCATGAACTGTCATGAAGTGGATCCAGTGGGTTTAAAGCTGGTGTTTGTTTATTCACACAAACAGGAAGACATGAAACACACTCTCAGTGAAACACATGTACACACACTCAGTGAAACACATGTACACACACTATCAGTGAAACACATGTACACACACTCTCAGTGAAACACATGTACACACACTCAGTGAAACACATGCACACACACTATCAGTGAAACACATGTACACACACTATCAGTGAAACACATGTACACACACTATCAGTGAAACACATGTACACACACTCTCAGTGAAACACATGTACACACACTCTCAGTGAAACACATGTACACACACTCAGTGAAACACATGCACACACACTCTCAGTGAAACACATGTACACACACTATCAGTGAAACACATGTACACACACTATCAGTGAAACACATGTACACACACTCTCAGTGAAACACATGTACACACACTCTCAGTGAAACACATGCACACACACTCTCAGTGAAACACATGCACACACACTCTCAGTGAAACACATGTACACACACTCTCAGTGAAACACATGCACACACACACTCAGTGAAACACATGCACACACACTCTCAGTGAAACACATGCACACACACTCTCAGTGAAACACATGTACACACACTATCAGTGAAACACATGTACACACACTCTCAGTGAAACACATGTACACACACACACTACTGTACGTGGTAGTGTGTGGGTGTGGAAATCTGGCATCCGCAGAAAAACGCGGAAAACAATGTACAACCGTGTGTGTGTGTGTGTGTGTGTGTGTGTGTGTGTGTGTGTGTGTGTGTGTGTGTGTGTGTGTGTGTGTGTGTGTGTGTGTGTGTGTGTGTGTGTGTGTGTGTGTGTGTGTGTGTGTGTGCGCATCTTGTGGATTCAGCAGAAAGACTCCTTCTCTGCTTTATTTATCGGGTGGCAGCGAGTGGCTGCTGCTTATTTACAGCAGATTGTTTCTCCAGATGTTTTACAGCGAGAGAAATCCCAGAACACACACACACACACACACACACACACACACACACACACACACACACACACACACACACACACACACACACATTAACACACACACTCCTCTCCTCCAGATGGAAGTCATTCTTTATAAAACTCCATAATCCTTCTCTCGCTGAGGAGGAAACTCAGGGAAGCGTCTCCTCCTCCTCTTCCTCTTCTTCATCCACCTCTTCCTCCTCTTCCTCCTCATGTCGCTGACGATCTCCAGTGGTGTCGACATGTTTCAGTGAAACTATGTGGAGCTCAACTGAAGCTTTAAAGCCAGAGAATAGAACGATGTGAAACAGACTCACTCCCGTCCTCTGTACTGCTGCACGTTAGCCCCATGTCCTCCACAGCTGCAGCAACTCTGACGTGTGTGAGGAGCAGCTGTTTCTCCAGAGAGCAGGGCTCCAGAGAGCAGGGCTCCAGAGAGCAGGGCTCCAGAGAGCAGGGCTCCAGAGAGCAGGGCTCCATGTGAGCAGGGCTCCATGTGAGCAGGGCTCCATGTGAGCAGGGCTCCAGAGAGCAGGGCTCCATGTGAGCAGGGCTCCATGTGAGCAGCGCCCCATGAGCAGGGCTCCATGTGAGCAGGGCTCCATGTGAGCAGGGCTCCAGAGAGCAGGGCTCCAGAGAGCAGGGCTCCATGTGAGCAGGGCTCCATGTGAGCAGGGCCCCATGTGAGCAGGGCTCCACATGAGCAGGGCCCCATGTGAGCAGGGCTCCACGTGAGCAGGGCTCCACATGAGCAGGGCCCCATATGAGCAGGGCTCCACATGAGCAGGGCCCCATATGAGCAGGGCTCCATGTGAGCAGGGATCCATGTGAGCAGGGATCCATGTGAGCAGGGCTCCAGAGAGCAGGGCTCCATGTGAGCAGGGCTCCATATGAGCAGGGCTCCATGTGAGCAGGGCTCCATATGAGCAGGGCCCCATGTGAGCAGGGCTCCATGTGAGCAGGGCTCCATGTGAGCAGGGCTCCATGTGAGCAGGGCTCCAGAGAGCAGGGCTCCATGTGAGCAGGGCTCCATATGAGCAGGGCTCCATGTGAGCAGGGCTCCAGAGAGCAGGGCCCCATGTGAGCAGGGCTCCATGTGAGCAGGGCTCCATGTGAGCAGGGATCCATATGAGCAGGGCCCCATGTGAGCAGGGCTCCATGTGAGCAGGGCTCCATGTGAGCAGGGCTCCAGAGAGCAGGGCTCCAGAGAGCAGGGCCCCATGTGAGCAGGGCTCCATGTGAGCAGGGCTCCAGAGAGCAGGGCTCCATGTGAGCAGGGCTCCATGTGAGCAGGGCTCCATGTGAGCAGGGCTCCAGAGAGCAGGGCCCCATGTGAGCAGGGCTCCATGTGAGCAGGGATCCATATGAGCAGGGCCCCATGTGAGCAGGGCTCCATGTGAGCAGGGCTCCATGTGAGCAGGGCTCCATGTGAGCAGGGCTCCAGAGAGCAGGGCTCCATGTGAGCAGGGCTCCATGTGAGCAGGGCTCCATGTGAGCAGGGCTCCATGTGAGCAGGGCTCCATGTGAGCAGGGCTCCACGTGAGCAGGGCCCCACGTGAGCAGGGCCCCATGTGAGCAGGGCTCCATGTGAGCAGGGCCCCATGTGAGCAGGGCTCCATGTGAGCAGGGCTCCAGAGAGCAGGGCTCCAGAGAGCAGGGCTCCATGTGAGCAGGGCTCCATGTGAGCAGGGCTCCATGTGAGCAGGGCTCCACGTGAGCAGGGCTCCACGTGAGCAGGGCTCCACGTGAGCAGGGCTCCACGTGAGCAGGGCTCCAGAGAGCAGGGCTCCAGAGAGCAGGGCTCCACATGAGCAGGGCCCCATGTGAGCAGGGCTCCACATGAGCAGGGCCCCATATGAGCAGAGCACGACGTGAGCAGGGCTCCACATGAGCAGGGCCCCATATGAGCAGGGCTCCACATGAGCAGGGCCCCATATGAGCAGCGCTCCACATGAGCAGGGCTCCACATGAGCAGGGCTCCACATGAGCAGGGCCCCATGTGAGCAGGGCCCCATGTGAGCAGGGCTCCATGTGAGCAGGGCTCCATGTGAGCAGGGCTCCATGTGAGCAGGGCTCCATGTGAGCAGGGCTCCACGTGAGCAGGGCCCCATGTGAGCAGGGCTCCAGAGAGCAGGGCTCCATGTGAGCAGGGCTCCATGTGAGCAGGACTCCATGTGAGCAGGGCTCCATGTGAGCAGGGCCCCATGTGAGCAGGGCTCCAGAGAGCAGGGCTCCATGTGAGCAGGGCTCCATGTGAGCAGGGCTCCAGAGAGCAGGGCTCCATGTGAGCAGGGCTCCATGTGAGAAGGGCTCCATGTGAGCAGGGATCCAGAGAGCAGGGCTCCACGTGAGCAGGGCTCCATGTGAGCAGGGCTCCATGTGAGCAGGGCTCCAGAGAGCAGGGCTCCATGTGAGCAGGGCTCCATGTGAGAAGGGCTCCATGTGAGCAGGGCTCCAGAGAGCAGGGCTCCATGTGAGCAGGGCTCCATGTGAGCAGGGCTCCAGAGAGCAGGGCTCCATGTGAGCAGGGCTCCATGTGAGCAGGGATCCAGAGAGCAGGGCTCCATGTGAGCAGGGCTCCATGTGAGCAGGGCTCCAGAGAGCAGGGCTCCATGTGAGAAGGGCTCCATGTGAGCAGGGATCCATGTGAGCAGGGATCCATATGAGCAGGGATCCATATGAGCAGGGATCCATGTGAGCAGGGCTCCATGTGAGCAGGGATCCATGTGAGCAGGGATCCATGTGAGCAGGGATCCATGTGAGCAGGGCTCCATGTGAGCAGGGCTCCAGAGAGCAGGGCTCCATGTGAGCAGGGCTCCATATGAGCAGGGCCCCATATGAGCAGGGCCCCATGTGAGCAGGGCTCCAGAGAGCAGGGCTCCATGTGAGCAGGGCTCCATGTGAGCAGGGCTCCATATGAGCAGGGCTCCATATGAGCAGGGCCCCATGTGAGCAGGGCTCCATGTGAGCAGGGCTCCATATGAGCAGGGCTCCATGTGAGCAGGGCCCCACATGAGCAGGGTGTAAGGGCACTGAGCACATTGTCTGTACCTAAGTACACGTTTGAGGTACTTTACCTGAGTATTTTCATTTGATTGTACTTTATTACTTCATTAGTCAATACATTCCACTTTCTCATCCAGTTTTCCGTACCTGAACATACGCTGCAGTCTAATAGGAAGGTCTTTTGTATCTTTTATTTTATTTGTCATATGCACAACTCAATCTGAGGCTCAAGATGCTGAAGACATCAAATAGTGCCACAGACATAACAGTCGGAAAAAGAAACATACAGGAATAAAACACGGAAAAATACTACATTTCAGGAGAGACTGGTGTGTGTGTGTGTGTGTGTGTGTGTGTGTGTGTGTGTGTGTGTGTGTGTGTGTGTGTGTGTGTGTGTGTGTGTGTGTGTGTGTGTGTGTGTGTGTGTGTGTGTGTGTGTGTGTGTGTGTGTGTGTGTGTGTGTGTGTGTGTGTGTGTGTGTGTTCCTGCTCTCCAACAGCCTTCAACGAGAGCGCATTTGTATTTCTGTTTCTGATAGTTTTATAAAACACACACACACACACACACACACACACACACACACACACACACACACACACACACACACACACACACACACACACACTCCATGTTCCCGCGGGCCTCTCTTGGCTCCCGTAATTCCTCTTGTCCGCACCACAAAGCGTCAGAAAAACGAGGCGCCGCCATTACGCCTGTCGTGTTCGTCCTCCGGGAACCACCATCATCTTCATCATCTTCATCCTCATCCTCATCCTCATCGCCTCTGAAGCGACAACACGGCGAGTCGCTCCTCTTCGTCGTGTTGCAGTTGGCAGAAACGCCGCTTGTTAATTATGGTTTCAGTGCCAAGCATACAATCACACGGTAATTGGAGTTGGAGCAGAGGATTGTGGGAGTGAAGAGAATGATAATGACTGTGTGGTCATCATCTTCATCATCATCATCATCGGTTTGTATAATCATAGTATCACTAAGAGCAGGAACAACCTGCACACAGACATTTATATTCATACCATGATACAAAGATACCGAATGCAGAAAAATCTAAAAACGTTGGAGCAGAGGCTTGTGGAGTGAAGAGAATGATAATGACTGTCATCCTCATCCTCCTCATCCTCATCATCATCTTCATCCTCCTCATCATTATCTTCATCTTCATCCTCCTCATCATCATCACGACCTGTTTCAGGAAGGAGATGAAAGTTGGACAAAGAGACGAGAAAACACATTTATTTTAAACTTGTCTTGTTTTATTGAGTTTTTCTATTCTCTTGTTTTTTTCATGACTCTTAAATGTAATTTAATAACATGTTCTTAAATTTAAATGTTATTAATGTCTAAAAGAAGACGAAGAAACACGGACGAAACAACTTCAAACCTTTTTTTGACGCTGCCTTCTATTAAATAAAACAATTTACATGATATTTTACTCTGCACACAGACATGTATAAATACCACATGTATTAGTCTCCCTCAGGGATTAGGGAGTTGAACCGCTCCTCCTTCGCGTCGAAAGGAGCCAGTTGAGGTGGTTCGGGCACCTAGTAAGGATGCCACCTGGTAAGGATGCCGCCTAGTAAGGATGCAACATAGTAAGGATGCCACCTGGTAAGGATGCCGCCTAGTAAGGATGCAACATAGTAAGGATGCCACCTGGTAAGGATGCAACATAGTAAGGATGCCGCCTAGTAAGGATGCAACCTAGTAAGGATGCCACCTAGTAAGGATGCAACCTAGTAAGGATGCCGCCTAGTAAGGATGCAACATAGTAAGGATGCCGCCTAGTAAGGATGCAACCTAGTAAGGATGCCACCTGGTAAGGATGCCACCTGGGCGCCTCCCGAGGGAGGTGTTCCAGGCACGTCAAGTTGGCAGGAGACCAAGGAGTAGACATAGGACCAGGTGGAGGGATTATATCTCTACCCAGGACCAGGTGGAGGGACTATATCTCTACCTAGGACCAGGTGGAGGGATTATATCTCTACCCGGGACCAGGTGGAGGGATTATATCTCCACCTAGGACCAGGTGGAGGGATTATATCTCTACCCAGGACCAGGTGGAGGGATTATATCTCTACCTAGGACCAGGTGGAGGGATTATATCTCTACCCGGGACCAGGTGGAGGGATTATATCTCCACCTAGGACCAGGTGGAGGGATTATATCTCTACCCAGGACCAGGTGGAGGGATTATATCTCTACCCAGGACCAGGTGGAGGGATTATATCTCTACCTAGGACCAGGTGGAGGGATTATATCTCTACCTAGGACCAGGTGGAGGGATTATATCTCTACCCAGGACCAGGTGGAGGGATTATATCTCTACCCAGGACCAGGTGGAGGGATTATATCTCTACCCAGGACCAGGTGGAGGGATTATATCTCTACCCAGGACCAGGTGGAGGGATTATATCTCTACCTAGGACCAGGTGGAGGGATTATATCTCTACCTAGGACCAGGTGGAGGGATTATATCTCTACCCAGGGCCAGGTGGAGGGACTATATCTCTACCTAGGACCAGGTGGAGGGATTATATCTCTAACTAGGACCAGGTGGAGGGATTATATCTCTACCCAGGACCAGGTGGAGGGATTATATCTTTACCTAGGACCAGGTGGAGGGATTATATCTTTACCTAGGACCAGGTGGAGGGACTATATCTCTACCCAGGACCAGGTGGAGGGATTATATCTTTACCTAGGACCAGGTGGATGGACTATATCTCTACCTAGGACCAGGTGGAGGGATTATATCTTTACCTAGGACCAGGTGGAGGGATTATATCTCTACCCAGGACCAGGTGGAGGGATTATATCTCTAACTAGGACCAGGTGGAGGGATTATATCTCTAACTAGGACCAGGTGGAGGGATTATATCTCTACCCAGGACCAGGTGGAGGGATTATATCTCTCTCTGCTAGAACTGCTAGCTCCGCGACCCGACCACGGATAAGCGGGAGAAGATGGATGGATGGATGGATGGATGGATGGATGGATGGATGGATGGATGGATGGATGGATGGATGGATGGATGGATGGATGGACATGTATTAATACCTGCGGTGGCGGCAG